>NC_056745.1:1422184218-1422484218 GCF_019279795.1 Protopterus annectens
CCATTTTGGGGTTAGTTTGCAAACAGATTCTATGAAATAAGAGTCAACAGGAGTGGTGGATGTTCTTCGTCTTCCATTGCTGCAGTCCTTACTATTGGGTATAGTCCGCATCCAGTCGGCCCGAATACCAGAGTATAAGGCTGACGTTGGTCAGGGCGCATTAGACTGACGTCAGTACGTCAGGGTACCTATGCGCATGACCGGGCGCCATATCCTCTTTTGCCGTGATCCGATGCAGAAGCAGTTTGGCGAGTGCAGGTTGGCGTCTGAAATATTCAAAACCCGGAGTTTCAGACCTAATCAGAGTTGGCTGGCACTCGCTGGGGAATATTTTGGTTTTCTTGCCTCAGTTTTAACGATGTCAGAAAAAGTGAATAACTGTATTTCTTGTGGGAAACAAATACCTCATAGGGATTACCATACGTATACCTTGTTTAGGGCCTGAGCACGACGTTGTTGGTTGCGCTTTTGTGCTACGCTTAACAAACGCACTATTAAGAGGAGGTTAGACTGTGCCAGATTAGTGTTTGGGAAGCGTTGTAATTATAAAATGCCGCCGGATGCGCCTCATCCAAGAAGCGCAAGGACAAAACAGCGAAGGGCCTAGGGTTGATGAACCGCAGTCCCAGACGCCGGGTTCTTTAGATGGCTCAGTGGAGCCAGAGGGTTTTTTGCCAGGAGTTTCTATAGAGTCTCAGGCAGAAACTTTACTGTTACAGGATGTACCCTCTCAGGAGGCAGGCCAGGCTGAGGGGCTTCTCAGGTAACTATTCTTCCTCTCTTCCACAGTAGTTAGAGCCTCTCCTTCTGTTGCCAAAACTTCTTTAGAGGTAGGCCAACTTCAGCTCTGTAGGGCTTCTCCTAGCCTTCGGGTTCTGTACCTAAACATATGCTTAAAATGGCAGAAGATTTGATTACTATGATTAGAGGTTCTATGGGCCCTCCTGATAAGAGGCCTAGAGTGGAACCAGAGTTTGACAGTTTTGAACAGGGTTCAGGGTCTTCTGAATCTTCTAAGACGGCAGGAGTATCCTCATTATTCTGATTCTGATGTGGATGATGCCACTCCTCTCGGCTTCTCCCTCCTGAGGATTTTCCATTTTCAGAGACTCTGCATTCGATGAGGGAGCACTTTAAATGGGAAGGCCAGGATTACTCTGATTCCAGGAAGAGGCTTAGGGAATTTGTTTTTACCCCAGCATAGGCCCTTAGCTATACCTCCTGTGTTGAATGTGGTGGAAGATGTTTTGCAGAGGCTTCCCTGAACCCTGATTCTTGCCTCCTGCTCCTGTTAAACCTGATAGGTACTATAGGGTGCCCAAGCTCATAAGTATTTGTTTAAGAGTCCTAGGACCCAGAAACTGTTTCTCAGGGCCTAAAGGTGTTAAGGCTCTGTGGTTAATAATCCTGTTCCCACTGACAAAGAGGCAAGGGCTAGATAGGTGGGGTAAGAAAGTGTATACTTCTTCACTCCTTCATGAGAGCGTTGAATTGTCAGTTTCATGCTGAAATATCAAAATTATCTCTCACAATTGAAATCTAAGGTGGATGCATGAAGGTATTGATTGTAAAGACTTGCTGGATTTAGTTTATGTGTCTGAACAAGTGGGCAAGCATTCTTTGCAATGTGGTTTTGATGCTGTGCAGGCCTCCCTCGAAGTGGCTGCCACTAGTTCTGTTCTCGCAGGCATGCCTGGTTGAGGGATCAAAATTTGGCTGAGCATGTTAAGACAAGGATTTTGATGCTCCTTTACAGTCTGATGTGTTGTTTGTTCACCTGTGGCAGCAGTTTAAAGAAATGGAGGACAAAGCTAAGTCTATGCAAACTGTTAAAGATTTTTCAGGTACAGCCACCTAAGTTTAGTAGAAATTGGCTAAGGGGTGGACATGTCCTGCTTATGATTCCCAGTCTAGGGGTAGGTCTAGACGTGGTAGGTAGGGGGCTCAAGGTTCTTTAGGCCTAGAACAGGAGTTCACCTGCTCAGACTTCTGGTGAGGGGCAGGGTCAGTCCTTTCAAACAGACCCAATGACCTGCCTTTCAACTGCCAGTAGATTCTCGTCTGGCAGCTCCTTTGGAAGGACAACTGTCTCTTTCAAAGGAAATTGGGGTTTAATTACTCAAGACAGATGGGTGTTGGACATCATTCTACCAATCCCTGTGTCAGAAAGGGGCCTAGGATTTTATTCTCGCATGTTCCTAGTACCAGAGAAGGGGAACACGTGGAGACTGCTTTTGGATTTATCTCCTCCTCAACACTTATCTGGACATTCCCAAGTTCAAGATGTTGACGTTACAACAGCTTTTACTGCTGGGCAAAGATCACTGGATGGTAACTTTAGATCTCAAGGAAGCTTACCTTCATGTGCATATCAGGCTAAGTTACAGGAAGTATCTATGTTTCAAGCGGAGATTCTCATTATCAGCTCTCTGCATTGCCCCTTTGGCTTATCTACTGCGCCCAGAGTATTCACAAAGGTTCTGGCTCCAGAGCTTACTTCAGGCTACAAGGACTTCAAATCTATCCTTATTTAGGACGACTGCCTGATTCTGGCTCAAGAAAAGGAAGACCTTCTACAGCATCTGGAATATCTTATAGCAGTGCTAAGATGCCTAGGGTATTCTGTGAACGAAATAAAGTCCAGTCTAGTACCCTCTCAAGACATGTGCTTTCTGGGTGTGAGACTGAATACAGCAGCAGATGGCCTTTTAACCCGACAAACAAAAGAGTCTGTCACTTTACTTCCATCAACTATCTCATCAGTCCGCTGACTGCAGAGACAGTCCTTCAAGCATTAGGGTTCATGGCATCTTGTATTCTGGTGCTTCCAATGCCAAACTGCATATGAGGAAGTTACAATGGTATCTCAAAAATGTATGGACACAGCACTGCCAGGATTTAGACACTGTCATTCAAATAATACCTTGCCTTCAAAGAGTATTTTTGTGGTGGGCTCAGGAATGTCACCTAAACAAGGGACTCTCTGTGACCCGCCAGAGGCGAGTCAGATTTTACCGACAGATGCCTCAGACATTGCTTGGGAGCTCATCTAAATGTAAAGTGGATACAAGACAAGTGGCCTGCCAGACTACAGCATCTACATATCAACATAAAGGAGATGTTAGCAGTCCAGTTCGCATTGCTGGCTTTCAAGGTTACTTTCCAGGGCAGGTGTTGATTCTAACAGACAACACAACTGTCATGTGGTACTTCAACAAACAAGGGGAACGATTCTTATCCTCTATGCAGGCATGCAATGATTTTATGGGAGACTGCGCCAACCTGCACCTAACTCTTCAGGCAAGGTTTCTGCCAGGAGCACAGAACTCCTTAGCAGATGTGTTAAGCAGACAATCATGGATCCCCACAAGTGGAAACTGGATCTTCATGTATTTCAGAAATTGACAGTGTCATGGGGAACTCCAGACATAGATCTGTTCGCTTCTCCACTAAACCACCAGCTGCCACAGTTTTGCACAAAGGTTTCATCACACAGCTTGGAAAGTGGATGCTCTGTCTTTCAGTTGGACAAACCTTCATCTGTATGCCTTTCCACCTCTGCCTCTTCTTCCAAAGGTACTGTTAAGGTAGACAGGACAGGCCAAGGATGATTTTGATAGCTCCAGATTGGCCTCGGCAACACTGGTACCCTCTACTACGGAGTCTGGTAAAGAAGCCTCCATGGCCTTAACCTTTGACTCATCTGATCCCAGCAGGACGGTCATCTGCTCAATGTCAAGCTTCACTCTCTTCCTCTGACAGCCTGGCATATTCTGTGTTGAAACACAGCAGGTCTCAACTTCCTCAACAAGTTTTAAATGTGATTATGGAAGCTAGAAGACCTAGTACAAGGAAAGTGTGCAGCAAAATGGAAAAGATTTTTATTTGGAGTAAAGCAAAGAATTTGGAGATTTCTGAGCCTAATTTGAGTATGGCTCTTCAATATCTTACTGAGTTACTGGACAAGGGTCTGTCCTTCTCTTCCATCAAGATTCATGCTGCAGCGATCTCAGCTCACTATGATTGTGACCCACCATTGTTTTCATCCTTTGTTCAAGCAGTTTCTTAGAGGGGCTAAGAATATAAGACCCCATGTGAGCTCCTACTCCTGCTTGGGATCTCAATTTTGTGTTGGAAAAACTTACTCTACAACCTTTTGGGCCTGCGGCTACTGCTGACTTGAAATATTTGTCATGGAAGACTGCTTTTTTGTTGGCTATTACTTCTGCAAGAAGGGTGTCTGAGTTGCAGGCCCTTATGGCAGTCGAGCCCTTTTTGATTTCCATAAGGATAGGGTATCATTACGTACTAATCCTTCCTTTATGCCTAAGGTGGTTTCTAGTGTGGCTTTAAACCAAACTATTCATTTGCCTACCTTTTATGCAGACCCCCAAAATAAAGGGGAAAAGATTTTGCATACTTTAGATGTACACAGGCAATGCCTTTATTACTTAAGCAGGACTAAGGATTTTAGGCAGTCTCAGCAGTTGTTTCTTTTGCTTTGAGTTCGCAGGGCAAGCCTGTGTCAAAACAAACTATTTCTAGGTGGATTGGCTTTTGCATTGCATTTTTGTTATTCCCATCATGGCAAGGAGGTTCCAGCTGGGATTAGGCCTCATTCCACTAGGGCTACTGCCACTTCAACAGCATTTCTACGGGGGGTGGCAACTAAGGATATTTTGGAAGCAGCTACTTGGAGTTCAGTGCATACTTTCTCTAAGCATTATCACCTTCCTATCTACTCTAAGTCTAGGGCTGGTTTTGCCACAGCTGTTTTGCAAGGCATGTTGTCAGCTCCTGCTTTATGATTTGCCAGCCTCCCTTACCTCTGCTTTGGGATTCTACCCAATAGTAAGGACTGCAGCAATGGAAGACGAAGAACATAGTACAGTTTTGTACCTACCATAAATGTAGATGTTCGAGGATTCCATTGCTGCAGTCCACCTCCCTCCTTCCCCTATGTTTAGGGGTGGTTGTGTAGGTGATTTACCTGCTTATATTTTTGTATATATTGTTCATGTTTTGGTGCAGGTATTTTGGGCCTTGTCTTTTAGGGTCTTCTGACATCTGGGGCAAGAAAAGACTGAGGATATGACGCCGGTCATGCGCATTAGTACCCTGACGCAACTGACGCCAGTCCATCGCGCTCTGACCGACGCCAGCCTTATACTCTGGTATCTCGGGAATTACTGATGACTATACAATAGTAAGGACTGCAGAGCAATGGAATCCTAACATCTACATTTATATGGTGTGGTGGTACAACTTTTCGAGGGGAGTTTTGTTGGGGTAGGGGTCGGGGGTGGTGGGGTTACCTGGTTGTAGGATTTTAATAATAGAGTGCCAGAATTTTTTTTGGGTTAGAATTGTGTGTGACTTGGGCATTATAGTAGAATGTTTTTCTTATCCTTGTTAAGGTGCTTTTTTTAAGGTTATGAAGTTATTTATATTTTTGGTGAAGGGAAGTTGCCTTTGTTTTAATCCATTGTTTCCAGGTGCTAATTCTTTTTTTTTTTTTTTTTTTTCATAAGAGTGAGAGTATCTTTTGAGAGCCAAGGGGTGTGGGTTGTTTTGATTATAACTTTTCTAAGAGGAGCCAGATAGTCAAGGATGGCATGGAAAGTATGATTGAAGTATAGGACTGCATCATTTAGGGGAATGTATTTCAGAATGGACCATTTTATGGAACTGATCATGTTGTTGAAGGTATCATTATTAAAAGAGGAGAGGTTGCGACGTCTATAGTGATGGAACTTGGGTACCTGAATAGAATGCCTGTGTACTCTGATAGGAAGGTGGCCACTTAGAGAGTCTGGTAAGGTAGTAGGGTTTTGATAGATGTTAGGGTCAGATGTTAGAATCCAATCCCATGTGGAGCTATTGTTATTTTTGTTGAAGCGAGTGAGTGTAGTAATTACTTGATGAAAGCCATAAAGGTTGATGTTGAGTGAAGGGCTGGTAGTAGATTGTTTTTGCCAGTCAGTATTAACGTCTCCTGACAGGATGGTTTCATTGGGAATGCGGAGTGACATCCATGAGAGGATGGACTCGAGGATGGGAATGTTGTTTCCTGGTGCAATATACAGTGGATAATAAAAGTTTACACACCCCTGTTAAAATGCCAGGTTTTTGTGATTTAGAAAATGAGACCACAATAAATCATTTCAAAACTTTTCCCACCTTTAATGTGACCTATAACCTGTACAATTCAATTGAAAAACAAATCTGTTAGGGGAAAAATATATATAAAAAAAACCTACAATAAGCTGGTTGCATAAGTGTGAACACCCTTAAACTAATACTTTGTTGAAGCACCTTTTGATTTAATTACAGCATTCAGTCTTCTTGGGTACACATATGCCATCAATTAAAGAGACTGATTAACCTCAAATAAAGTTCAGCTGTTCTAGTAGGATTTTCCCGACATTTACTAAGTTGCCTGCTATAGCAAAAGCCATGGTTCGCAGAGAGCTTAAAAAGCATCAAAGGGATCTCATTGTTGAAAGGTATCAGTCAGGAGAAGGGTACAAAAACATTTCCACAGCATTGGATATACCATGGAAGACAGTGAAGACGGTCATCAAAAACTGAAGAAAATATGGGACAGTAGTGACATTGCAAAGAACTGGATGAGATGAAAGCTGGTCAGAGAGGCTGCCAAGAGACCTACAGCAACACTGAAGAAGCTGCAGGAATTTCTGGCAAGTTCTGGTTGTGTACTACATGTGACAACAGTCTCCCATATTCTCCATGTCCGGACTATGGGGTAGGGTTGCAAGACAGAAGCCTTTTCTTACACAGAGAAACATCCAGGCCCAGCTAAAATTTGCAAAACAATACATCAAGTCTCCCAAAAACATGTGGGAAAATGTGTTATGGTCTGATGAGACCAAGGTTGAACTTTTTGGCCACAATTCCAAAAGGTATGTTTGGCCAAAAAACAATACTTCGCATCACCAAAAGAACACCATCTCCACAATGAAGCATGGTGGTGGCAGTATCCTGTTTTGGGGTTACTTTTCTTCAGCTGGAACTGGGCCTTTAATCAAGGTAGAAGGAATTATGAACAGTTTCAAATACCAGTCACTTTTGGCCCAAAATCTTCAGGCGTCTGCTAGAAAGCTGAAGATGAAGAGGAATTTCACCTTTCAACACGACAATAACTCCAAGCATACATCCAAATCAACAAAATAATGGCTTCATCAGAAGAAAATTAAAGTTTTGTAATGGCCCATCCAGAGCGCAGACCTAAATCCAGTAGAAAATCTGTGGGGTGACCTGAAGAGGGCTGTGCACAAGAGATGCCCTCGCAATCTGACAGATTTGGAGTGCTTTTGCAAGGAAGAGTAGGCAAATATTGCCAAGTCAAGATGTGCCATGCTGATAGACTCCTACCCAAGAAGACTGAATGCTGTAATTAAATCAAAAGGTACTTCAACAAAGTATTAGTTTAAGGGTGTGCACACTTATGCAACCAGCTTATTGTGCATTTTTATTTTTTTTATATTTTTCCCCTAACAGATTTGTTTGTTTTTCAATTGAATTGTACATGTTATAGGTCACATTAAAGGTGGGAACAGTTTTGAAATGATTTATTGTGGTCTCATGTTTTCATATCACTAAAGCCTGACATTTTAACAGGGGTATGTAAACTTTTTATATCCACTGTAGTTAGTAGCAATGGCACATTTTTGGGAGGGTTAAGGTGGCAGTTTGATAAGTAGTTCAGCTGGGTGGAAGTTTGAGTGGGTTATGGGTTGGGGATAAATTGAGGTGCTTGGAGTACATAATTGGAACTCCACCACCTTTTCTTTTGACTCTGTCTTGATGGTAGATGTAGTGGGAGGGCAAGATTTCAGTGTTGGAGATATGAGGTTTTAACCAAGTTTTGGTTAGGTTTAGGATGTGTGGGGATTAAAGAGTTATCCAGGAATCTAGTTCTGAAGTTTTGTTAGGTAGTATATAGCAAGGTGTTTGGTATTGGGAGGGAAAGGAAGATGCTTGTCGCTGGTGGCAGATAGGTTGGTGGAAGAATTTGTTGGGGACCTGGATTGATGTGGATGTCCCCATCAATTAGAAGTGTGTTTGAGAGTGGGGGTGGTTTTCAAAGGTAGTGACCTAAAGTTTTGAACTTTGGGTGAGTCTGTAAAGATTTTGTGCTTGTGAAGTTGGGTATAGGAGATATTGAAGAGAGAGATGGGAAGAGAGTGAAGTTGAGTTCCTTATGTAGTGCAGAATGTGTAGTGGTAGTCAGAGTTTGGAAATTATAGAGTTGTTTGGTAGGAAGTTAGGAATGAGAGGCAGAGAAGTAAAGTGGGTAAAATATAGAGGAGAACTGTGATATGAGATAGAGTTTTGAAATGTAGCATTAGATTGAGTTGAGGTAGAATAAGGGTTATTTAAATTACCTTTAATTGCTGGATGGAATAACGAGGAGTGTTTGGAGATAGTTACTTATGCATATCTGCTTAGCTCAGTCAGGTGAGTGGAGTGGTAAAGGGAAAGAGGAGGGATAGTGTGAGGCAGGGGGTGAATAAGATTGGATAATTAAATATAGTGGACTGGGCAGTAGCTGTGGGCAGAGAGTATAAATGAATTGAAAGTGGGGGTGGTTGGGAATGGGGGTAGGGTAGGGGAGCGAAGTGAGCCTGGGCGGTGCAAGGGCAGACAGAGAGGGTTGAACCACGAGGCCAAGAGGGGAGCGATGTAGGAAAATAATCAATTAAAATAGTTTGCCTCGGGTAAGAGAAACAAAAAGTTGTAGAATACAGAGTTGACACTTATTTCCAGGATTTCCTTATAGGAAAGAATAATGTCACTATTCAGAGAGAAGCTGTAATTAAAGATGGGTCTAATACAAAAAAAGACATTAAAAACATATGCTAAGAATAGCGGCAGGGGGTTAGACAGAAAAGTTCCGAGTAGTGTGCATGCCACTTTTTTAGATGACAAAAAGACTTAATGAGATAATCTAATTATAGGAGGCTATTTAATTTTTTCACCATGTCCTTGAATGATGTTTTGTGTTTTTTGGGAGCCTTTTTTGTTTAAATGTTTGTTCCTGACAGCTGCAACTTTGGGGATGACCACAGAACAGTATTACGGGGACTGAAAACTAAAAGGTTGTATTAGATTGTTTAGCATAGAGAATTAAGCTAGAGGAGGGTTGCAGCTTTAAGAGAAGCAAAGCAGTTGTGTAGTAAAAAGCTGTAATTAGTACATATTAAAGCAGCAGGATGAAATCATTGACTACAAATGGTATGGTATTTTAGAGTAAGAAATATAAGACAACTATATAGTCTATTAAGCACAAAATCAAAATGAGAGCAAATGTTTATGTAATTGTGGTCATGATGAGTAAGCATCTGTTTAAATCTAGTAAAAATTAGAGTTAACAACAATAATCAGCTGGTAGCCTAAAAATTAGGAGCAACACAGTCTAGAGAAGTTGGTAATAATTTCCCATCTTTTGTATAGCTTATGCAATAATATTAATGTTGTCAAATGTTTGCCTCCCCTCCACAAAACTATACTGATCCATAGCTATCAGTTTTGGCATCACCTTTGCCATTATTTTAGCCGTTATAGATATAAACACTTTACATTCATGGTTTAAAATTGAAATGGGGTGTATATGAAGCTGGATCTCATGAGTCTTTACTGTCATTAGGTTTTACAGCCACCACAGTTTTCCAGGATGTTGGTGCTTTCCCTCCTTTTAAAATACTGTTAAAAATTTCCAGATCTTTATCACTTTCTTCCCTCCTAGCTTCCACTGAAATACCATCTATTCCGGGAGGCTTTTCTGCATATCAGTTGCACATCACCATTTTTAATCTGATCTCCCCTCGTCCTGAATCTGAGTGTTTAAGGTTGACTCTGATGCCATCAGAGCTGTCTATTCCTCTGAGTCTTGCTGCTGGCCAGCTTGGCTCTGACTTCTACCTCAAGACAGACAGAGGCATGGTGATGTTCTGAGCCATCCTGGGCAGCTATCTTCTGCTCCTGCCAGGGTGACTCTTGCTTCTTTTCTATCTTTGGCCTTTGAGGTAGTAGAGAAAGCTTTCACCACCACTGTAGAGAACACATGCTTGCTGCCCCCTCTCCAATACTTAAAACCACACAAAGGCAGCGAATGAACTGGTAGCTACAAACAGACAAAATGATTTATTGTGTTAGCACTTTCGGAGGGGTTAATACCCTTCCTTCATCAGACAATTTAATACACAAATTAACCTTCCTTAATTACTAAGTGACATCATTATAATCAATTAAGACATCAATTGAGCATGCAAAGCACTTGATGAAGCTGGAGCCTAGAGTTTTACTTTCACCAAGCCTTAAAACTAAATAAGCCCATAAAAATCTAGTCATACATATTTCAATACACATATTCACAAAAATTAGCTAAATAAAAATGAATTAACAAATATGTAATTCATTAAATAAATAAGTACTGCAAATAGTAGCAAACTAATAAACATATTTTAAAAACCTTCTAAAATCCATTTAATATACTACAATGTTATAAGTATAATAAATACTAATTTAATCTATCATATCACAGATATATTCCTAAGTAACTAATCTTACCAACTTTATGAATATAAATATATATAAACTGTTTAAAAATTATTATTAATTGTTATTAATGAATGAATAAGTACACTAAAATTATAATGTTTATGAAACATGTTAAATATCTTATTCTTTATGTACTCTAACTTAACATGTTTTATGCA
The DNA here is from genome assembly GCF_019279795.1 of Protopterus annectens. Classification (NCBI taxonomy): domain Eukaryota; kingdom Metazoa; phylum Chordata; order Ceratodontiformes; family Protopteridae; genus Protopterus; species Protopterus annectens. The sequence goes on from NC_056745.1 coordinate 1,422,194,961, forward strand.
TTATATGAATTTTCACTTATATTAATTTTTTAAATCTGGAACATAAACAAAGTTATCTTTTCAACGCTAATTTTCTAAGCACACATTTTATGGAAACAAACTCATTAAGACCAGGATGGACATAAGCTGTAGTTCTAATCTGCCAATAAAGTTCGTGGCATTCTAAATCTAATTGCCACGGACTTACCCCTAGGATCTGGTGTCACCTGATGTAATACTACAAACCTAAAACTATGGTTGGGGTTATTAGCCAAATGTCTTGCCAAAGCATTATTATTGTCCCGTTTGGTTATTGCGTATTGGTGTTCGTAAATACGCTGTCTCAATTCCCTTTCAGTTTTACCTATGTAAAACACAGGACAATCTTGGCATAGGGCACAGTAAACTACTGCTTTAGATAAACATGAGTGTTTACCTTGGACCTTGTAATGAACATTCCTGATTATTACCTCCTTATCAATACACAAAAACTTACGTTGGTTACATCTTCCACACTTAAACATTCCTTTGTTGTGAACATTAACCTTTTTTGTAGGACATTCAAGTAGTGCCTTAATGTTAGGACCTCTTCTATAGGTGATTTTCGGTTTATCACCCAATAATTTACTCAAACTAGTATCTTCCTTAATTAAAACCCAATTTTTGTCAATAATTTCTCTAATTAAAATACTGCCTAAATTGTATGTACATAAAAAACTAGTGTGAAAGTTCTCAACTTTATTACAGATAACATCTATGTTTGGGCTGACTGCTCTAATAGTATCATCAGATGTACTTAAAAGAGGCTTAAAAATACTGAATTTCTTTTATTAATAACCTCAAAAGAAATTTCTTTTATTAAAGAAACAGGATAGCCTCTTTTGATAAACATAGATTCCAGATGAAAACATTCGTGTCTTCAGAAATCATTCTTGCTGCCCTCACTCACCATTTGTCCTTTGATAATAGCTCTCTTCTGGTGGGGAGGGTGGCAACTTGTGTAATGAAGGAATGAGTTTGAGTATGTAGGTTTCCTATATATTGTACTGTTAAATTTAGCTTTTTCCAAGTTTTTATGAATAAGCACATCTAAAAAGCTAATTTGGTCATGTTGAATGTCATATGTAAATTCTAAAAAAATCACCAAAAGCTGGTACGGTCCCCCTTGACCCGAGAAGGAGAGTCAGAATAACGTTGATTCACAAATGCAGAATTTATTACAAATTACACCAAGAACACAAGAGCGAATACGTTATGGTTAAGCGCTTTCATCTGATAGTGTCAGATTTCATCAGAACCCTTATTCAATAAAACTTCACAGTTTATATAACCATTTTGGCGCCCTTTTTCATTACATTAATTAAATAACCACAACTAATTGTTTAAGTACAATTTCCTTAAAAAATCACCTTGTTAAAAAATACATAATAATATATACAGTTTACTAAATAAATTTCTTACCATATTACATATACATCCTCATATATTACATGGATACTATGTTAAAAACATAAATGTGTAAAAATAAGTGTAGCATATGTAAAACTTCTGTTCCTATATATCCTCTACTATAATATTAATTAACACTAATTGTCTATACTATTAATGTAAATATATATGTTGTATATTTTAATATTTTAACTATATACACAAATGTCTTATTAACTCAATGAAGAACTTATACTGTGTAAAAATTGTAAAGCTTATAAAGTAAAACTTATGAAGTAAACGAACAATGTCCTCACACAGAGACTTACATTCATGTTGTGCCCTATACACCAACTGTAACACTGCACAAAAATACAATGGCTATACAAACTAATAATGGGAGAGGTATTGTAAACATTTCCAATACTTCCTACTACAGAGCTAGAAAAGGTTTCAGGCTAATGTGGTCATTAATTCCTGGAGGTGTTGTTGCATCCAGGCTTATTTGCCATTTGCTTTCTACCCATGCTAGATATGTCTTCCAATTACCTCCTCTATCCCCCATTTCGACCTGATCAATAATTGCAAATAAGAAAATAAGAATGTGTTGAGCAAACACAATATTGAAAATGGTCAAGATCACACTTTCTTTCTTATTTGCAATTATTGATCAGGTCGAAATGGGGGATAGAGGAGGTAATTGGAAGACATATCTAGCATGGGTAGAAAGCAAATGGCAAATAAGCCTGGATGCAACAACACCTCCAGGAATTAATGACCACATTAGCCTGAAACCTTTTCTAGCTCTGTAGTAGGAAGTATTGGAAATGTTTACAATACCTCTCCCATTATTAGTTTGTATAGCCATTGTATTTTTGTGCAGTGTTACAGTTGTATAGGGCACAACATGAATGTAAGTCTCTGTGTGAGGACATTGTTCGTTTACTTCATAAGTTTTACTTTATAAGCTTTACAATTTTTACACAGTATAAGTTCTTCATTGAGTTAATAAGACATTTGTGTATATAGTTAAAATATTAAAATATACAACATATATATTTACATTAATAGTATAGACAATTAGTGTTAATTAATATTACAGTAGAGGATATATAGGAACAGACGTTTTATAAATGCTACATTCATATTTTTATACATTAATGTTTTTAATATAGTAAATATGCAATATATGAGGATGTATATGTAATATGGTAAGTAATTTATTTAGTAAACTGAATATATTATCATATATTTTTTAATAAGGTGATTTTTTAAGGAAATTGTAGTAAGACAATTAGTTGTGGCTAATTAATTAATGTAATGAAAAGGGCGCCAAAATGGTTATATAAACTGTGAAGTTTCATTGAATATGGGTTCTGATGAAATCTGACACTATCAGATGAAAGCGCTTAACCATAACGTATTCGCTCTTGTGTACTTGGTGTAATTTGAAATAAATTCTGCATTTGTGAATCAACGTTATTCTGACTCTCCTTCTCGGGTCAAGGGGGACCGTACCAGCTTTTGGTGAATTCTAAAAAATTAGTTAAAGATGAAATATTGGAAATAAAGTTTGAAATAAGCTCACAGGGTCCTTTCCATATAAAAAACATATCATCCTGGTACCGAGTGTACCAGGCAACATTGTTTAAAAAGATCGTTATTAAATAGGAAGGACATCTCCCAATGTGCCATCACACAATTGGCAAAGCTGCCCCCGCAGGATGACCCCATCGCCACACCTGTCTTTTGGAGGTAGATTTGACCTTCAAACCACATGAAATTGTTTCTCAATACTAAATCCAATAAGGTTTCAACTAAATGTTCTTTGATTTGTCTTTCATGCATAAAATCTCTAATCCATTCGAGACCAGTATCTTGTGGAATCACTGTATATAGGTCCTTAACATCTACTGTTAAGAACGTATAATCTTGATTGAAAGGAATTCTTCCTAGTTGTTCTAAAATACTCCAAGAGTCCTTACAGATTTGATTTTCAGCTAGTATTAAAGGTTTCAAAACACTTATCAACGTATTTGGCACATGCATAAGTGATAGACCCTCTACCATCCACTATAGGCCTAAAGGGAGGGTCAAAAACACTTTTATGTATTTTAGGTGTACCAAATAATGTAGGTATTCTTGGAGAAATAATAGACAAATAGTTATACAAATCCATGTCTATAGAACTTTCTAGGAACAAATCTTGCAATATAGACTTAATTTTACTATAAGCTACATTAAGCTCATTACGACTAACCAATGCATAAGAAGGAGAGTTTACAAGTAACATCATTTTGCTTACATATTTGTCATGGTCCATTAAAACCAATCCACCCCCCTTATCAGGCTTCATTGCTCTAATTTTACAATCCTGTAGTAATGTAATAAAATCATACTCAAAAGAACTAATATTTTTAATAGTTCTCTTAGTAGTATAAGAACTGTGACTTAAAGAGCGCATGTCAATTTCACACATCTTTTCGAATAATAATAAATTAGCATGTAGGGGAGGATTAAACGAACTAGACACTCTTAGGCAATCGGAACTAATATTAGCTGGTCCTAAAAGTGCATTTAAATTAAGCTTACGAACAAAAAGCTTAAGGTCGATTAGAGTTTTGACCACATTCATGTGAGCATCAGGTACGAAGGAAAACCCTTTAGAAAAAAATTCAATAATTTCATAAGGCAGTTGCAACGTGGTAAAATTATAAATGCAAAAGTCATTGCTATGAGCATTTAAAATCTGGGGCCCCTCATTTGAAAATTCAGTCACCGACTGCGCTGATTGCGTCTGTTTTTCTGACACCCTCGATTGTTGTTGTTCGAGTTCACTGTTTTCTGTTGGTAGCGCTGGCCATTGGAAAAACCCTGTTGCCCACTAGGACCAGGTTGATTTTCGTAATCGGAATCCCTTTGTTGTTGTACAACAGCACTATATGAGGCATTGGAAAAGTTCTTTTGATTATTTTTATTATTATTATTATTGTACTTATTGATTCTTTCACTTCGACGAACAACCGGCCCTTGTTGAGCATCAGCACCATTGTCACTTGTCAAGTCAGTCTCATTACTCTGGTGCTCATTACCTGATGATTCTTGTGGTGCAGGGTTTATACCCAAGGATGACAAAACCACTGGTGGTCTAGGGTAGGCCTTATCCTCTTGGTATTGTTGCAAATCTCTAGTTATTTTTTTCTTCTTACCATTTAATAATTTACACATAGATGCCTCAATGCTAGTAAAAATGCGTTTATAATCGTAATTGTATTGTAAAAAATCTGGATGAGAATATAATAATATGTTCCAAAATTTCCAATTCGCTCTTTAAAGAAATAATTTCAGTTTTGTATTGATTTACTAGAACAGTAATAAATTCAAAACCTTGTTTGTTAAAGAGCTCCAATAAAGTCTTGTGAAAGTCCGATCCTTCCACTAGACCCACTGGATATCTCCATTGCCTTAGGCCCTTAGGAATGATTTTCTTACTCAAGTACTCTTCCAAGTAAGAAACCTCCAACTGAAGTTTCCTGCATTTATACAATTTATTGTCAAACTCGTTTATACTTGTCAAAATTGTATCCACTACTGCCTCATCGTCTTGTAATGTTACATTAGGCACAGCTTGAGAAAATGTGTACTTATTCTCTAAAAAGTTAGTCAAAGTAGGCAAAGATGTATTACCTGTCTTTCAAGATGGACAAATGTTATTTACACTTGGAACAGGCTGCCCATCTTGCCTATTATCCATATTCAACCCTCTGGTATTGGATACGTCAGGTCCAGGAAGTTGACGGTTTACTGTCAAACTGACATTATTAGTAGCTTCGCCCGACTCGTTCCTCTCTTGATTCTGTACCTGAGAAACACCATTTGCTACTAAATTGTTGCCACTTGAAAAATAGTCCATGCGTTGTGTTAACGCTTCCACGCGACCCAACAGCACTTGAATTAGTGCTGTCAAATTCCTGTCGGCGTTCGCCTCACCGGAACTAGCATTTGTTGCATTAACAGAACTGACGCTTGTCGCAGTAACAGTTGCGTTAACAGTTTTCCTTGTAGAACTGTCAGTGCCAGTACTAATAGGCTCCACTTGCGAAAATAAAGATAAAGATCCTTGAGAAGCTGCCAGTAAGTCGCTTGCCATATTATCAAAAAACTGATACAAACAAACTAAACTTTAAACTTAAACCACACAAAGGCAGAAAATGAACTGGTATCTACAAACAGACAAAATTATTTATTGTGTTAGCACTTTCGGAGGGGTTAATACCTCTCCAATACTTTCACAAGGGTTTTCTGTAGTCTTGGAGCCTATACATCCTGTCACATCCAGGCAGCCATTCTGTATGATTCTTAAAACAGTCCCCATTCAGGACTCTGCTCACACTTCTGAGTCATCTCTGGAACACCTCACTGGAGAGTCTCTCTTGGAAGCATATGTGCAAGAGGAGGCACATAGATTCCCCACGGGAATCTGTCATAGAAGGCACTGACTTTGATGAAGGGGAAGGGTCTGCCAGATCACCCCTTGAGTGCATCTCCATTAGCAAAATACTCAAGCTTTTGAGAAAGAAAGGTGGTTGGTCTTTTGACCCCCCATCCCCCAAGAGGAGTAAGTGTTCCTTGAGGCTTTCGGAGTCAGCTAAGCTACACCCCCCCCCCCCGGCAGATGAGATGGTGGACCTCATCTCCCACTGAGCATGGAAGGATCTGGATGTCACAGAGCCAATCCAAAAAAGAGTTAAAAATACTTGGTTACATCTAAGGATCGGGCCCAGTGGAGCAAGGGTTGCTCAGTAAATGCTATGGTGGTGGTAGCAGCCACCAAGAAAAAAAGTGTGGAGTAAAGTTCTACTGTCCATCCCCCTCAACTCTCTACCCTTAGTTTGCTGAATTATTTGGCATATGACACAAGATTTCAGGTGGGAATTGAGTGAAGATTTTTCCAATGTTCTCTCTGGGTACATGTCTGCAGAGGACAAGAATACTGTTTCGTTGCAACTTTCTACCCTACATTCCCTGTCAAACACCTCTATGAGGTTCATTTCACATGCCTCAGAAGGTGTTTCGAGAGCTGTAGTATTAGGAATAACTGTCAGATGGCATGCCTGGACTACACCTCTGTGACTGTGCCGAGCCTTTAAAATCATTGTTCATCAGTGGTCTCTTTGGTGGATCTACCTTATTTGGTCCCAAGTTTAAAGAAACCCTATTTAGGAGGGAAGAGGATGGAAAGCCATTGTCAGCCGTACGGATCCATTTGTCTACCCCTCAAAAAAAAAACGTTTCTTGGAAACGAAGAGGTGGCAGGAAAATGTACGTCTCAACAACTTTGTCATTTTTGCTCTCACCAAGTGTCTTCTGATTCAGGCCAGGGACTACTTGCTCTAGCTGTGTCTTCAGCTGAGCATTACAGTGACATATGCCAGGTTTCTACTCTCCCCAGCTCAAGTCCTGGAGTTCATTGGTGCTCATCTGAACATGGGTTACACAAATCACAAGTCCTCCTCAATCAAAGCTAAGTATATTACAGGGCCAAGCTTCCCAATTGCTGTTTCATCCTTCCCCACCAGTAAGGTTGATTTTTTAACTGTTAGAGTCTGTGGCAGCTTCCATAACTGTAATACTGCTAGCGAGATGTTACATATGTGGGTACTTCAGTGAACATTGGAAGCGCAGTGGTCTGTCAGGTGACATCCTCTCACTGCTCCAATGTGCATTGTAAACATTTGCAAAGAACATGTTTTCCTAGTGGGTCACCACAAGAGATGTTTCTCAGTGTCATCCTTTTATCCTTCCACCAGTCATGGCCACAGTGACCCAGGAATGCCTCTCAACTAGGGTGGGGGACATTACTTGGGAAGGATGGTCCAGGGCACTTGTTCCTATTTGGATGCCAATCTTCACATCAATGTCCTGGAAATGAGAGCACTCCTGTTAATGTTGCAAGCTTTTCAAGATGTTTTCCCTCTGGGGATGATTGCCATTTAGACAGACAATATGTCAGTTGTCTGATACATCAGCAAACAGGGAGGAACCAAGTTATACCCCATGTCGATAAGCAATGAGAGTTTGGCAGTGGATGATTTCTTCCCGCTGCTTTCTTCTGACAAGGCATAACTTGGGGAAATCCAACTTTCTAGCAGACAAATTGACCAGGTCTATGTTACTACCTCAGAAGTGGTCTCTCAATCCTGTAGTGGTGGAATTGATATTTTCTCAGTGGGAGCAACCATGCTGTGACCTTTTACTTCCCCTCTCAACTCCAAGTGTAGCAGATACTTTGCCCTGATCCCACCAGAAGGGGAGTCAGAGAAACTCTCTCAATTCACGATTTGCTACCAGGACTCCTATATGCTTTTCCTCCTATTCCACTGATGTCTAAATTCCTTCAGAAAGCATCATACTGGAAGTGGTCCTTCATGGCTACGGTTACCATTTCTGTGACCTCATCTTGTATACCCCCCTTTTGTGTTAGATCCAACCCACAATCGTTAGTCTCACCCATCAGGAATAACTCAGATCCAACCCAGAATCGTTAGTCTCACCCATCAGGAATAACTCATCTAGATATTCAGACCCTCAAACTGACTGCATGGTTTCTCCACTTCCAGTGATGGCTACACAGGTTTTCATTCCCAGTCAGACAAATCCTTATCTTCTCAGAAATATTCTACTAGAAAGGTGTAGAAGAGTGAATGGAAGAGATTCTCCCACTGGGCTACCCAGAGACCACTAGATCCATTTTCGACACACATTTCAGCAATTCTAGACTTTATTGCTTCCATATTTAACAGTGGTGCTGATTATTTAACCATAAAGATTCAACTTACAGTTAACTCCAGTTTTCATGTAGGACAAAACAACTCTTCTTTGGCCTCATCTAGTTTGTCATTCTTAAAGGTACTTTCTTACTCTGACACCCACATTAAGGACCCTACTCAACTGACCCACATCAAGGAACCCTACTCCACCGTGGGATCTAAATGTTCTACATGCCTTGACTCAACCTCCATTTTAAACAGCTGCCAAGGCAGATTTGAAATTTTTGTCTTGGAAAACTATTTTTCTAGTTGCAATCACATCAGCCAGAATTCCAGGACCTCTCATCTAAGTCACTATATCCAGTTTTTCACAAGGACAGGGTTGTCTCCACAAGAATTCTTCCTTTGCTCCTAAGGTGGCCTCAGAAATGGTAGTGAATCAATCCATCAACCTTCCTTGATTCTATATCCAGAGAACAAAAGATTTTATAAAATCAGACAAGCTGTTTATTTCCTTTTGCAAAGCCTGACCAGGAAAATCTGTCTAAAAGCTGACTTTAGCCAAGTGGCTCACTGACTGCATTTTGTTTGTATACAACAAAAATGGACTGACACTTCCTAGACCTCCTAAGGCTCATTCCACCAGGTTGGTGGCCACATTCTTTGCTTTCTGGTCAAAAGTTTCTATAGATGACATTTGCAGAGCTGCCACATGGTCAGACTCGCATACTTTCATTGCTAACATATTGGACATTTTGAGAAAGACAAAAACACAAGTACCAGATGAACAGCTCGGTCTTCATCTGAGAGCCAGTAGTATGTATAAAAAGTGGAACTGCCATAGTAGAAGGAAAATTATTTGTTGCAAGGACAAAGTGAGTGCTTTCACGACCTTCCAGATTGCTTCATCAGACTTGATAAAACATCCCATACCTTCCTTGATATATATACTTTCAAAGTGACCAATCAATTAAGACAAACAATTAAATATTTATATCAGATTCAATTAATTTAAAATAGAAAAAAACATAAATAGACACAAAACTGTTAAAAACAGTATGCAAGTTCAAATGTGAATGCCTATAGAACCATGTAGAAGGGAATTAGTGCTTTTAAGGCTCTTGCCTTTAAAAATGGTTTCAAAGAAACATGCCTGGGGGTTTGTCTGCATTTAGTTGCAGAATCCATTTTTGCTCAGCCTTTTCTGTTCTGTTTCTAATGTCACCCCCTCTGATATTTTCTTCCAGAACTTCTAAAACTAAAAATTTAAAAACATGATGCATCCCTTCAGCTTCTACATGTTTAGCTAGGGCACTACTCTCCTTTATGTTTACTATGTCCCTCGTATGTTCTAAAATGTCTTTGAACATTGTATTAGTCTTGCCCACATAAAAAACTTTACAATATTGGTAAAAACTAAGACTATATTTCTAGTCCTCCAGTCTGAATAGAAATTAAATTCAATTCTAAATGTTTGCAAATGATGAGTTGGAGAGGTCCATGGAAGTGTTAAGAGAAGAACTACTCTATAGACGATATAACCAGACAGAAATAGACACCACCATGGAAGGAGTACATCAAGAACGTCAAGAGAAGGGTAGACGTTACTTCTCAGAAGAAACTACAAGAGATAACCTTGAAACTAACTCCAGGGATGAGAAATGCAGGTTCCCCATTAAATATGAAAGTGATGCCAGTCAATTTTGTGATATATTTAGGAAGAACTGGAACATATTGTTAGCCACTAAAGAACTTGAAGCCGTCATAGACTCTGGACCTCACTTCTCATTTACAAACAAAAAATCACTTAAAAGGCAGTTATGTTATAAAACCCAAACACATAAGTTCCTGAATGCATCAGATAGGATAGGGACATATATGTGCAGGAACTGCAGAGCTTGTAAGTACATTTTCTCATGTAACACTTTTGCACATCCGCAGCAAAAGTTTAGAATTGAATTTAATTTCTATTCAGACTGCAGGACTAGAAATATAGTCTATCTTAGTTTTTGCCAATATCATAAAGTTTTTTTTTATGTGGGCAAGACTAATAGAATGCTCAAAGAATGCGTTTTGGAACATATGAGGGACATGGTAAACAAAAAGGAGAGTAGTGCCCTAGCTAAATATGTAGAAGCTGAAGGGATGTACCATGTTCTTAAATTTTTAGTTTTTGAAGTTCTGGAAGAAAATGTCAGAGGGGGTGACATTACAAACGGAACAGAAGAGGCTGAGCAAAAATGGATTTTGCAGCTAAATGCAGACAAACCCCCAGGCATTAAAAAGGCAAGCAGTAATTCCCTTCTGCATGGTTCTATAGGCATTCACATTTGAACTTGCATACTGTTTTGAACAGTTTTATGTCTATTTATGTTTTTTTCTACTATTTGTAAATTAATTGAATCTGATATAAATATTTAATTGTTTGTCTTAACTAATTGGTCACTTTGAAAGTATATATATATATATATATATATATATATATATCAAGGAAGGCATGGGATGTTTTATCAATTCTGATGAAGTGACCTGGAAGGTCATGAAAGCGCTCACTTTGTACTTGCAATAAAGAATTTTCCTTCTACTGCGGCAGTTCAACTTATTATACATAATATTGGACATCTTATCTAGGAAGATAGCAGCATTTGGCTCTGTTGTGCTCTGGAATATCCTTCCTTGAGGACCACCCTGAGTTTCTCTAGCTGGGGACTCTGCTCCATGAGTTGAGGAATGAAAGAAAAAGAGAACATCAGATATAAAAGTTATGTACTCACCATAACTATGTATCTGTGTTCTGTTTTTGTCATTCCTCAACCTCCTGCCTTCCATCCCCCTTCCTATTTCACGATTTTTTTCTAATTCTCAAGACTCCTATTTCAACCTGAGGAATAATGTTTTGCTTGATTGATTAATGAACTGCAGCTGTTTTTTTTGTCTGTTTATCCTACTTAGTTATTCCCTAGGATGTTAGTTTATCTTGCTTTATTGTTTCCATGTGGTAGCCATTTGTATACACACACACACACACACTGAAGAGTAAAGGAAAGGCAAACTTGATCTGAAGTTAATCTATTAGTAAAGATGGTTATGGGTAAGGGGAGGGGCTTGAGCTACGGATCCAAATCTTTAGAAGTGGCAGAAGTCAGAACATAGACCAATCAGTTGAAGAAAAGAATGAAAACAGACAACAGAGATGCATAGTTTTAGTGAGTACATAACATGTAAAAACAACTTGCATGTTTTAGAAAATATTAACTTTTAGCCTTGAAGAAACCAATGTTTTGGCTTTGTTTGCCCTATTACCAGAGTGTCTCAGTGGAAACATGACAGAAAAAATGTCCTCTGCTGCAGCCTGAAAGACAAGCTGAAATATTTATTGCTAGAGGAAAGCTTTTCATTATATTTGGTGTTCTCGTGTTTATTTCCACTTAAACTTGTTATTAGGTTATGCAAAAGGGTCTTAATCCAGACATTCAGCTATGCAGAATTGAGAGAAAACATTCCAGCTCCACGTATATTATCATCTGTGTACTTTTGCATCCCATCCCTGCCTCAACAACCCAAGATTATAGCCTATTAATGTAAACATGCTTTTGTCTAGATTTTCTTCTCTGCTTGCACTGTAAAGCCTACATTTCTTAATACCCAAAAAGAAGAAAGAGAAAAAAAAGAAAAAAGTAATCTATTTATTTTAGTAACTTTATCACATACAAAACAACTAAAAATACTTTACAATAAAGCATGCAGTTTATTTTGTGAAAGGTTTCATGGAAATACTGTTAGTAACAGAAACTGTTTTACTTAGTTTCCTCTTCCCATCCCCACAGTATCCTTCCAGATGTTAAAGACATGAATTGAGGCAAATGCTTTTCAGTTCCCCACAAGCTTGACAAAAGTCAACAAAAGTCCAGGGCTTCCAAGATGGCTGCACATTGATAATTCTATCTCTCAAGGTGTGAAAACATAAACTCAGAAGAGAAGGCCAGTAGAGTTGTGTTTATGGGTAAAGTTCAGTAACTGGGTAGTAAGTGTACTGCCTGGATGCAAGGAAAAAGGACCAGGAAAAAAATCAGCTTAAAAAATGAGGAAGCAACACTGACTTGGGAAAGTTCTGTAGCTGTTCAGCAATGTGGAGCTCATGTGGAGTAGTGGTAGCTGCTGTAACTGGAGTGCACAGGGTCCTGGGTTTAAGGTTTGCCAGAGTCGAAAATTAAAGTGGCCAGGGTCCTTTGTGATTTCTGCTTGAGCAAAAAAACTAAGCAGGGGTGTCATCTTTTCCCCTTTATTTGCATTATATTCAGAACTATTGGCAAAGAAAATAACAGACTCAGAAATTCAAGGGTATAATTGGTATCGTAGTCAAGAAAAGATGGCTCTATTTGCAGATATTGTTTTATACCTGACAAAACCAGAGAGAGACATTACAGTGTTGTTGGAACATTTTGAGACTGTTTCAAATCTTTTCAGGATACAAAAGTAATGAAGCTAAAACAAAGGCAACCGTGATAAATTATGAACCCACACACAAATTGGTTCAGCAATATCCTTATTTATAAGGACATGATAAAATGAAGTATTTAGGAGTATGGATTAAAAATGATTCTGGTGTGGCAGCTAAGGATATGTGGGAAGAGACTAAACAAAAGATAATACAAAAACTGAAAAAAATGGAAGCTTTGTTATATGGGTAGTAAGATCTAAGCAGTTAAAATGTTTTTATTTCCTTTAGTCTTATACACAGGGCAGGTATATTTTTATCAACCAGAGGAGAAGTTGTGGATAGCAATTAATAAAGAGATGAAGGCCTTTATCTGGGAAGGGAAGATGGCAAAAGTCAAGTGGGATAAGCTGATTCTTCCAGTAGAACACAGAGGACTGGAATTACCCAATTTGAGGGGGTATTTCATAGCTACACCGTTGAGGCTCCTGTACATAGCACATGCAGAAAACTGTAATTTTAAAGTGGAAATGGATGATGTTGAAATAGGGGGAAGCTCAAGAAACAAGGAGAGGCTGGGATTTTGGATGCAGGGCTTTAAGAAGAATAACAGTAATCATACAGAATGTTATATCCATAGAGTAGCAGAAAGTATTCTAAGAACTAAGCCAACCTGGGAGTGGAGAAATGAGATTCTGCCAATAGGGATGACTGCAAGTAGGGATGCAGATGACAGGCAAGAGGGGCTGGAATTTATTGGAGAAAACTGGTAAAGGATCCAAGCTATTGGGGGCAAATAACTAGAGAGGGAAAGATGATAGAATGAGAAGATGCCAAGAATTTATTTGGACTGCAGGTTAGAGATTGCCTTCCCTGTCAAAGATTGATAGTGTATAGGCAAGCAAATAAATAAGGGGGTACTAAACAAAAGATCCGCATTGGTAGAGTTTTTATTAAAATCTAGAACAAAAGTTGCCATTAAAAAAGGAATAATTAGTAAAGCACAAAATATGGCAGGATAACTATAAGAATCAGTCAAAGGAGACTAGAGAGGGTTGGGACGAGATATTGGCTAAGCAGTCATAAAGAAACAGTGGAAGGATATATGTATGTCTCCCAAGTATGCAACAAAATCTAGATGATTTCGTATCTTTGCTTGGAAATATTTATATAGATATTTTTATATCCAAAAGTTTAATCCAGACAATTTTTCCTCAGGTAGATAGCAAATGTTGGTGTGACAGACAAGCAGGAGGTAATTGGGAACATATTTTCTGGGAGCGCAGTGAGTTGGTAGACTTTAAGGATTCCCTATGGGGGATGCACTGTCGGAGATGCTGGGTGGGTAGATTGGTGTGATGAGGGAGTTGATTTTTTTGAGATATTACGCAGAATCGGATTTGCCTAGACATGGTAAGGCCTTGCTGCCTCTTAAGTATGGTGACTGCCAAAAAGGTAATTACTAGAAAATGGAAATCAAAATCTAAACCAACTGTATTAAAAGTAGTGAAGATAGTAACAGACAAAAAACAACTGCTATTGAGATCTTTAGAAAAAGGTAGAAGCAAACTTTGTACGAGAAAATGGGAATTGTGGGAACAATATATACAGGTTAGGAATGAGGTTTAAAAGAGGACAGGACTTAAATGAGCTATGTAATGTTTGACTGAAAACGATTGGGTAGAATATAAGTGATATATGTTTGCAACTGGGAGTGTATCAGTATGGATTGTGATGTAAAATGCTTGCAATTAGGATTGCGTCGGTGTGGTTTGTTTTCATTTATGTAAATATATGACTGCTTATGTCATAGTGGTAGTTTAATAAATATGTTTGTTAAAAAAAAGGGGGGGCAGGAATTGAATAATTTATGTAATGTTACTTAGGTTATATGATGTATAGCAATGTATGTGAAGCATAATGTTTGTTTTTTAACTTGTTAATACAGTTTGATTACTTTTATATAAATAATGTCACAAGTGATAATTCAATAAAATATAAATAAACAAAAGTCCACTCTTTCCACTTTTTCTTTTACAGCCATATTTCACAAATGCAATTGATGCTTTGCAGCCTAACATTTATTCATTAACTTCAGTGTAGCTTGTCTTCCTCCTGTTCATCTCCAGCTCCCAACTACAGATTCTTGTTCAATTCCTGGGTACTGTTGAGTTTTCTGGTCAACTCCTATGCTTTTCTCTGCCTCTCAAGCATTTTCCTGTAGAACAGTGGAAACAGTTTTACTGTCAAAGTCTCTCTGTGTGCTTTATTATCTGAAGAATGAAAAGCATAGTCCCCTTCTGCTTGTAAGCTCACTTTTTGTTGGACATACTTTTGTACTTTCTCCTTAGCCTGTTTTGCATCAAAAAATTGCTTTGATACACTACGAAAAATATTGTGAAGGCAGCTATGTACAACAGCTTGAGTCTTACATTCCCTGATTAATGGAATACATTTGTTTCTCTTCTGCCTAGTGTACAGTGAGTAATCATTTTCAACAAACATTCTACTAGTCTCCAACTTTTAATACTTTGTCCATTTGTCACACTATTTGTCAGGATCAAGTTTTTCTGCTGGTAGGTTTGCATCTTTACTATTAAGGTCTTTGCTGCTTTCTTCTGTCCAGAGTTGACGAATTCACATAGTGTGCCCTTTCAATTAATTCCTACTGTGTAATACAAGACCAGTTGCTTATCTGTACCATCATAAAATTAATGCAGCCTGTTCCTTCTAGTTTCTCTGGTACTGCAGAAAATCTTCTATTTTTCCCAACCTGCTATGTCTCTAATTCTACCATTTTGTGAAACATCTCTTCTTGAGCAGTCTTATACTCAGCCAGCCTTTTCTTCATTTCAGCCTTTGATTTTTGCAGTTTTATCAGCTCATCTGAATAACTATTTAAAGATTCTTTAGTTTCTTTCCAGTCATCTGTTATTTGAGTTGGTATACTCTTCAGTGTTTCATTTACTTTAATCAGCTCTGAGCACATTTGACTTTTTCCCCTCTAGATTACTGAAAGCCATGTCTTTTTCACCAAGGTTGTAGCTTGAACTGCTTTTTGCTGAACAGCTGCAGAATTCTTCCCAGTCAGTGTTTTCCCTTCACCTTTTCCAGTTGGTTTTCTTGTAGGCTCTCTTAATTTCTTCTTTTTGCTTCCAGGCAGTGTACTTATTAGTCTGTAACTGAATTTACTAAAAGTGAGAGAGTTCCTGGCCTTTGTGTTTCAGTTTCTTTTTTCACACTGGGAGAGTTGAAGTTAAGCTGTTGATCAGTGCGCAGCCATCTGGAAAATATGGATGGCCTTGTTGCGCATAGTCTTGTCACTTGGGAACTGAAGGACACCATAAAAGCTTGCTTCTCTTTTTTCATCTTATCTATTGGTTACCAGTGTTGTGGTCTGTGGGGTATCAGTTAGAGACATGCCTGTATCGCATCATAGTTTATAAGTACACCAGGCCTCCACAGAGTCCTGAGAAAGCTGGATGTATGTAAGTTGTGCATACTCCACAAGAAGAATGAAAGGTAAACATGAGTTTTTTTGTAAGCACATTGAGTCCCATATTTTGTGACCTGGCTGAAGATGCAATTATTTTCAAAAAGAGTGAGGCCAGGGGAGTCATTGTTTCTGGCATAAAGGATTTTAGCTAATATTATGTAGGAGATATGTCACTGAGAGGTGGAGATGACGGGGATACCTACTCTTTCACCAGTAATGCAGATCTAGATTCGTTCCATAGAGGCATACAGATTCATTAACCTTTATGTGCCTCCATAGAATTTGAGTTATGTTGAATAAGCATCCCTCTGTGTTAGAGTTGGGGAAATGTATGTGTGTGAAATTGATGTCACCCTGTTTGGATTCATCAAATAAATCAGAGTTTGGTTCAGTTGTACATGTTCAACCATATCAAACAGCATGTCAAACATCTGATTACAACTTAATTTTTATGCTTCTTTAGAGAATACATTGATGACATAAACTTATCACTATTTTCAACATAGCTGTTGTATTAACAAAGTACCATCTATTATCTGCTCCTCTGAGGAGAAGTAACAGAGATTTGTTTCAGTAGTGGGCGTTAAAAGGGCTGTTACTGTTGGAGCCCCACACAATGGCAAGAATTGGCATGTTTTAAAGGGGAACATGGAAAGTTTGAAACACGTTTAACTCATTAATGTTTCTTTCACTGCACTCGTCTCATTCCTTCTGACACATATTGTTTGACTTAAGACTCTGCAATGGCATAATTTACAAATTTCAGGAGAAGGTGTTTAGTTTCCTCATGTAATATTGAGCAGGATTTGCCTATGGAATATAATGCTCTTTGTTACTCTATATAAAGCTGCCACAGCTGAAACTTCATTTGTTTCTGGAGCAGGATAGTGGCACACTGACTCGTACATAGCAATGACCCTGCTTTAAACCATATTGTAATGGGATGGTCCTTTTTTATTGAGAAATGTGCTTGCAAACACAGGACCACTAAGGTTTCCAGTTCCTGATCCTCTGTCTGTACCTTTATCTTCCTGTTGCTGGACATGGCTTCCTTCTGTAACATTCTTGCTATTGGATTGCACCCCTCCCTCCTATCTTTCTAGCATACTAGTGTGTACCTAACTAGAATGGAGTATCGATTGCCAGAATCTTATCACTTGCAGAGCAGCTTTTCTTATGCAATTGTGCTTTCATGTGCACTTCAAGTAAGACACATTGAGTACAAAGTACACATGCATATCGCTTACTGTGCTTTTAGTGTGTTGACTGCACACCATGACGTTTATAGTGGTTTTGAGTTATATATGTAGACAGACAAAGTAAAATTCTGCAACATTTTTCATCTTCTATGCTATAATAGATGCACAGCTTCTACACCCCTCCAGTGAACATTTTAATTGATATATGTAATGACTCTTTACTTCAGAACATTTGCTTGTGCTGTTATTAGTTGTCTATACATGTATACAAATAATTCAAGCACAGGCATTAATGTCCTTCTAGCTTGCTAATATACCAAAACACTTGTTCCCATAATAAGTGTCCAGGCTGTTAAAAATATCTATGCTAGCACTTGCGTTCATGTAATTTGGTAGTCTCTTTCATGCATCAGCTACTCTGTCAGAGAACCAATTAGTACACTTCTCATTCCTATAGAATATTCGACAGAGGTTGTCTGATGATTCTGTAGTACTTTTTGCTGACACCAAATATTCCTAGAGGTAGTTGTCTCTAAATGCCCTCATATACCTGAATAAGATCTCTTAGATATCTGTAAGAGACACTGTACAAGTTCAGATACTTTAGTCTTTCATAATAACTTACATTTTCACATCCATGGATGCCCTTGGTGTATTTCTACTGTACTCTTTCCAGTTTACTCATGCTAGTTTTCTTGTAGGGTTTTCATATTGTTATTCCATACTCGTGTGGGTCTAATGTAACTAACACACAATGACTTCATTATTTTTGATTTCCTAGACTTTATAAATTTTTTATACAACCTATAGTTCTATAACTATCATTAAACAATTGGCTGATATGATTAGAGAAACTCATAGCTGAATCTTCCCATATACCCAGGTCCTTAACTGAGTATACAGTTTCAATTACTGTGTGCTGTTAAATATTCACCTTTCAGTTCATGTCTCCTAAATCTCATGTGCTTAGATTTTGTGGTGTTCATCAGCATATTATTCTCCTGTGCCTAAATGGTCAAGTTATTTTGCAGACATGCCTTATCTGTAATGCATGTAATCAGTCTACCCAATTTCAGGTCGTCTGCATATAGACTGTAGAACACCTCAGATGAAAACGTTAGGTCAGAACAATACAATCTAAACAAGTAAGGCTGTAGGACAGAGCCATGTGGGACACCCTGACTGTAACCAAGGATTGCACCTGTCCATTTGCTGTGTGGTACTTGCCATGTCCTATTTATAAGACATGCAGCTTATCCATCTTATCAAGAGTACATCAGTACCTAGTTGTAATAATTTATTGATCAGTGTTTTGTGTATGACCCTCTCAAATGCTGAAGTTAAATATATATAAATTACATCACAGCACAATTTTTCATTCATAGCGGTTATTGTTATAGAACATCATGTTACAGGTGGTAATAGATCTGTTTTCAACATATGCCTGCTGATATATGTTTCAAGTCCCAACCTATCAAGTTCTGACAATAACTCATCCAGTATTACATTCTCCATTATTTTTCCATAACATGAAAGTAGACTTAAGGGTCTATATGATTCTGGGTTAATCCTACTCCCCTTTTCCTTAAAGAATGGTTTAATAAGCACATGTCTCTAATCTTGAGGAATCTCCCCATATTTATATGACCTAGTGAATAATATAATGGTCAGGTCATTGTTACTAATTCTCTCTCTTCCCTGTGCTTTGTTTGGATCCAGTTTGCGCAGTTCGTTTTCAATATAATCTAATTTGATTCCAGTATCTGGGGTTACCTGGATGTCATTAGGACAACTTATCACCCCTTTTTGTAGAGCCAAACTGTTTTGCAATAAGATTTTGTCAATATATCTGTAATCTGTTGTCTGAGAATACATTTTAGAATCTGCACATAGTTTATCAATTTGTGTTTTTACTCCTTCCATTTCTTACGTATCTATAAAAAGGTTTCCTATTATGCTCAATATCTTTTTGTAAATTTTCTTCAAATTTGTCTTGACCTTGTCTCTCACCATGCTTAATCTGTTTGTCCAGGTTGTTTTTCAGTTTCCAAAGTTCGACCTGTCTTCCATTTTTTATAGTTTTTGTCTCTCACCTTATTCAGATATCTTGTTCTTATCGAAATATATCCCCTGATGTTGTATGCCTAGATCTTGATGTTAAACAGCTTTTTTGCACGCAATTTCCCTTTCAAAACTTTCCACATTCCTTGTGCAGTTTTTCCATTGAACACCTCACTCCAGTAAGTTTTACATAGTGACTGTTTTGCTTCCATATAATCTGTAATTAACCTTCTGTGCATTGGTTTAAATTTCTGTTTGGCAGAATTATCTAGCAGCAGCAAATTAACCTTTATAACCTCATGATCACTGCACATTAATGGTAGTAAAACTTGACTTGAACTAACAGTACTTTAGGAACACAAACAGTGTCTAGTATGTTCCGTCCCCTGGTATTTTTGTTTTTACAATCTGAAGCAATTGTTGTTCCTGAAAATACGTTGTGAATAATTTCCCTCCTACCATTGTTGAGTCAATATTATTCCAGTCTATTTTTGGTAAATTTAAGTCCCTAGCTAATAATATTCTTCCCTCCAGTGTTGCATGCAAGAAATGTATGAATTTCTCTAGGTCATCTGCATTTGAATTTGGTGGTCTGTACACTCCAGCAATTGTTATGTGTTCCAGGATTGTCTTTATTGTCACAGTTACACACAGTCTATAGTACTGGTGTTATCATTGAGCAGGTAATAATCACAGGTCTCTTAACTATCTTTAATCCCTATTGTAACATCTCCACCTGATTTTTTTGTTAGAATGTCTGTTACAGTAAAAACATTTATACCTTGACAGAACTGGTTTCCAGTCATTGTTCTTTAACCATGTTTCACAAACAATAACAACACCAATCTTGTGGGAACATGGCAAATTTTCAATAAGAAAACTTTTAGTATTAATGCTCCTAGCATTAACAACCATCAGAGATGCTTCAAATGTTAGTATCTGAACTGTTAAATTTTCAACCTGGCAGAAATCCTGCCTAGTGTTTGTCAAGTATTGGAAAATATCTGTTGCAAAAATTCTCTTCCCCGATCTTGACAAATGCATACCATCCTGTTTGAACACGTGTGCCCAAAACTAGGCTTGGATGCTCTACACAGTTCCATTTTTTAAAACTGGACATTTTTTCCATGTAAGTATTTACCTAAAAAATCTTTTCATTCACAGTGACCTGACCATCCTTTCTACAGCTGATTTGTAAAAAAAAAAAAAAAAAAAATACGTCCTAACACCAGTGCAAACTATGCTAAGAGGGTTGTCAGTTCCCTATTAACAGTCGGAGAATCCTTGTGCGTGACATCGTTTGTACCAACATGAATAAAAATGGATCCGCACTTCCTTACATTAAGGTGTTCCAAGGCTTGTCTGGCAAGCATAACAATATTCGATGTTCATCATCTTCTCTGCAGATATAAGTATCAGTTCCTGTAATAATTGAATCTCCAGTTACAAGACTATCTCAGCTGGCCATCTCTGAAGAATCTTCAGCTTCTAATACAGTAATATCTGCTCTATCAATTGTTATAAAGGATAGATCTTCATCACCATTAGTCTTATTAATCCTACTGTTTTCATTGTGTATTAAATTCTCATCCAGCTGGTATTGTAAATCCACAGCTTGAGCCATGTAGTCAACATCTGTCTTTCTCCTCTTTTTTCTTACAGTAATGTTTTTCAATCCTTCCACATTCAGTTTTTCATTTCTTCCTTTTCACCTCCCCCCTTGCCTTTTTTTCCTACTTTCTCCATTGGAAAGATGCCTTTTTCTGTAGAATGAAGGTTTTTTGATAGAAAAATATCTTCATTCCCTGTAACCTGTGTGTTACACAACAAAGCAGTGTCCTTTTTACTACGTATTCTCTTTCCTTTACAGTTATTAATCGGTTTCTTTTTCTTCCTTATATGTTGTGAACTTCTTCCTTCCTTTTTTTGTTTCCTTCTAAACAAACTGGATCCTCAGATTGCTGAATACTTGCATCCAGAATTCCAGAGTTGTCAGTGGCATCATCTTGTTTCATGGTTGAATGATCTTTGCAGACAATAGATGCATCATTTCCTAAATGTGTTCTATTTGTTCTATGCCTAACATTATTTAGTTCATCAGTCCAGTCAATATATGAAACTACAGTTCTCCAAGCCATCCCAACTGAACAGGTGCACTTATTAAGTCTAGATTTACTTCTAACAATGGTAAGCAAATCATCCAAGTTTTGCCACGAGGAATACAGCTCACCAGTGTTATCAGCTGTTACGTTTAAATATGCATATATGTACAAGATATTTATGCATTGGCAAATCCTTAACTGCATATTCATTTAAGGAATGCGGCCTGTCCAAAACTTATCCCTTTCTAACAGCCTACATTGAAATTAAAGGTAAAACAACAAAATATGAATAAAAGTAAATCTTGTTAACAAGCTATCCCTTCCTACTTACAAACAGTGAAAAATAGTGATAAATGCAATATAAATTCAAATAACATTTCTGTTACCAGTCAACTTCACTGTAAATCACAAACCAAGGTAGGATTGTTCAGATATGCTCAGGAAAGCCATCAAAATAAGGCAAGATGTACTATCAAATATATCTTCTTTTCAAATCCACATAAATCATGGTCCAGAATAGACTTCTTCTTAATCTCAACACACCTTAAAAAGTTCGATATAAAATTTTATACAGATCCCAAAACCATATCTGATCACGCAAAGATCAAGTTAATAATAAGCAAGACCAAGCCAAACACTGTTAAGCAATGTAGCCCATCCTGGTCCTTAAATTATAACTTATTAAAAAACAAAGAGATCTGTCCGGCAATAAGAGAAACACTTATACAAGCTAACAATAATTTAGAAACAACAAATACTCCCTTGGACTTAGTGGGCAGCAACTAAGGCCACACTTAGAGGTACTTTAATTCAAAAGGCATCAATACTCAAAAAACAAGATAAATTCCAAATTGAAAATTTAGAACATAATCTAAAAACACTTGAATTACAAATGCAACTCACTCCAGACCCGGCACTAGAGAAACGGATCTCCATTTAAAAACAAATACAAGAAGTCCATATGAACGAACTAGCCCTTATTGAAATTAAACTTCTACACAAATACTCAGACTGGGTCCAAACCCTATCAAAAATTTTAGCTAGAATAGTCAACATGGCCCCACCCTCTTCAACAATAAAACAAATTATGTACAAAGGGAAATCTTATAATTCAGATGAAGAAATTATAAAAGTGTTTGAAGGAATATATCAGGAAATTTATGGTCCTCATCCCATGGAAGATGAAGCAGAAATTAAAAACTATTTAGGTGACCTCAATTTCCCACGTATAACAGACAAGCAAAAAGAATTCCTTAAATCATCAATAACGGCAAAATAAGTTTCCTTAGCCATCAATAAATTGAAATCCGGCAAATCCCCAGTCCGGATGGATATATTGCAGAATTTTATAAATCATTTACGGAACAACTAATACCAATCTTACTCAAGGTCTACAACCATATAATTGACTCTGGAATCTCAGACCTATACATAAACAATTCGAAAACGATCCTTATACCAAAAACAAACACACCTGGTAATAATCCAAACAACTACTGCCCTATAACTCTAATTAATCTAGATATAAAAATATTAGCAACAATATTGGCTCACAGACTGAATAAAGTAATACCCTCCATTATATCTGCAGAACAACTAGGATTTATGGAAGGTAGACAAGTTTGGGACAATACACTATCAATAGAAGCTATAATAAATATGACAACTAAAGACTCCTCACCGAAGTATGCTCTCTCAGTAGATGCCCAAAAAGCTTTTGACAGAGTCAATCTAAAGTTCTTGTTTAAAGTATTAGAACGTTTTGCTTTACCTGAGGAATTTATTAGAAGGGTCAAAGTACTTTGTAACAAGGCTACAACCACTCTACATATAAATAAAAATAATTCACGCCCTATACATATAATAAATGGGACCAGGCAAGGTTGTCCTCCCTCTCCATATCTCTTCAGTCTCTACTTAGAAGCCCTCCTCTTAAAGTTAACTCAAAAAAACATTTAATCACTCTGTTTATGTCTCAAAGATACTAACCAAATATACAGCCTACGCTGATGATCTAAACATCTATTTCCAATACCCCTCTACTGATCTGAAAAAAATCTTAAATTCTATCGATAAATTCTCAGCAATATCTAATTATGCTATAAACAAAAGTAAATCAAAATTTTTTCCGTTAAATCCTCTAAGCCACAGGGAAATTTTCTTTCCAGAGTCTAATGTTAAAACAGAATACTCACTCAAATATCTTGGTGTCATGTTTATGCACCCACAAAAGGAAATTATAAAAGAAAATTTGTGCGCGGTCTGGACAAAAATCACAAAGGATCTGTCCAGATGGGAGAAACTAAACCTCTCTCTCCTTTCCAAGGCATCAATCATAAAAATGAACGTACTTCCAAAAATTCTCTTTCAATTTCAAGCCATTAGTCAAGCCGTGACTAACAAATTCTTTGCCAAAATGGAAGTAACATTAAGTAAATTTATGTGTCATCCGAAGAATGTGAGAATAAACTACAAAAAACTCGCATTGCCTAAAGAAAAGGGGGGCCTGAATCTCCATGAGTTCCAGATATACTATCATATTATTAACGCTAACCATATTGCTCTCCTAATACAGTACGACCCACATGATACCTTATGGTCCCCTCTGTGGATAAAAATTAACTACCACTATCTGACCTCTCTGAGTGTTAATCCAAAAGCTGTTCCCTTTCTTAGTAGGAAAAGCATAAGAAACCTTAATTTAAATCCGACAATAATGAACAAAATTACAAGTTTTCAATCTCTTTTTTCTATTCTAAACATAAAGAATTTCCTAATTCTGGTGCAACCAATACATAAGAACCCTGAAATCAAGTTAAATAATAATATATTAAATCTAGAAAAGTACCCAATTATTAAAAATTGCACAATATGGAAATTTTATCAAATAAAAGATAAATCTTTAGATTATACCATTGAACACCTGGAGGCAAACAAAAAATATCGGCTGATAATCAAACAAATACAGTACCTAGTTAGCTTAAAAACCTCAGGAGTTACAGTAAATCAACAAGAATTTCAGATTTATCAACAAGTTATCTCTTGTTTATTGCAAAAATCTAAAATGCTCTCAAACACAATTTAATTAGGAGATACAAGTACCAAAATAAACTGTTATACTCAAATTACTGGAAGTCCAAAAACGGAAACATAACAAATGAACAAAAAATAGCTGCAATAGATATAACCACAAAACTCACACCCTATAAAAAACTAATTTACACACAAATCATGATTAACAATAATGCCTACCATACACCATCCTTTCTAAATAAAATTAATCTCAACTTTTCATCTCTCTGCCCCTTCTGTCCCAATTCAATTGCTGACACTCTGCACATCTTCTGGTCTTGCAAAACTGTCCATAAACTTTGGAGCTCTCTGAGAGTGAAATTGGATAAATCAGGCTATATGAAATCTACCCTTTCATGGGAAATGACAATACTAAACATATTTCCTAGCTCCTATACACTTGAAGCCAAACATCTCATAGTAACAATAAGTGCATTGATTAAATCCTATATCGCTTTTAACTGGCTTAGCAGATATAAAATCTCGTGGACTGAATTTATAAATGTAGCTATTAAGTATGTATTGGCCAACAAATTAAAAACTGTAAGTAAAAAGAAATTGTCCTATTTTAAGAAATATTGGGGAATCCTTACTGATATTATATCCTAAGTCTAAGGATCTACAAATTTATTATATTTCACTGAGTGACAACCTGTGTATATAGGTGTAAATATTGTACATAGTTTAATGATTAAGCAATTCAGTAATTAAACATTTTGTCTTATTCCTTTGTCATGCATCAAGACTATTATAATCCCACTGTTATTACCATACGAAAATTGGAAGAATGTGGTTTGAACTGCTGTGTTATGGTAGTAATTTGATACTACAATACTATTTTCTGTATAATCTAGTTGTTAGGTAATTTAGCTATTATTCTGTATATTTTATGTATTAACCTTGGTGTATAATAAGTAGAAATTTCGGATGTATTCTATTGAAAATTTAAATAAAAATTTCAATTTGAAAAAAAAAAATAAGGCAAGATGGTTTAACTTGAATCCCAGTACACTACTCAGAACAATTTGTTCTGACATTCCAAGCCAGTACATCACATCCCGTACCTTTTCCTTACACTTTACAATTATTTCTACTAGTTTTGCTTCTCTAAACTCTTACATAGTATACCCTTACCTGCCTTGAATATCAATCTTTGAATCCATCTTATTTAATCCCTTTAGGGGGTAGTACATAACTATTTCTTTGTGCACTGATGATGACTAAACTGGTTAGCATTTCATAATAATCTGTTGAACAGCTACAGTTCTCTATCTTCGTATGTAAACTTCTTATATTCTTTACCTTTTCCTGTGAGTGTGGACTGTGTCTATAACATCTGCTGCTCTTCATTTAGAATGTGTCTATTTTTTCAGATCATAGGTTCATAGGTTCATACTAGGCTATCTGCCCAAGGGCATTTATAAGCCTAGCCCATAGTTATTTGGCTTTCGCCACCCCTTTAGTTTGAATAAAACTATGCCTATTATTTTGCTGTGCCTCTGTCAAGCAGTGACACTGAAGTAATCCCTGGGGTATATCTGTGATCCCCCATCCATTGGTCAAGATTCCTCTTGAACAAGGCCAGCGAGGTGCTCTGCCTCACATGTACCGGAATTTTGTTCCACAGCATAGGGAGTCTCTGGGTGATGAATCTGTCCCTCCAGCACGTTCTATTAATAACCATGTCAAGGCTTAAGTCTCCCGCCCTTGTGGTTCTGAGGGATCTAGATTTTTTGAGGTGAAGCATATTCATCAAATCAGGGTTTGACATGGCCTTATATGTCAGGCACAGGTCACCTCTGAGCAAGCGGTATGAGACTGAATAGAGCTGGAGTTCTTTCAGTCGGGCAGCATAAGACATATTTTTGAGACCCTTTATCCTTTTGGTGAGGAACTTTTGGGGCCTTTCCAGCTGCTGCAGGTGTCGGGTCAGATACATTCCGAATGGGGCATTGTACTCAATCATAGGTCTAATGAGTGATGAGTACAGGGGGACGATGACCTCCCTTGATCTAGATGTGAATCCCTTCATGATCAGGTGGGCAATGTAGAAGGTTTTCCTAACCACTTTAGCAACATGAGTGTCAAGCGAAGGCTACTGTCAACCTGGGTCCCCAGATCCCTGATGACTTCTTCTGTGCTCAGTGGATTGCCACCTATATGGTAGCTAGGGATAACCTTGTTTTTCCCGAAGGGTATGACTATGCATTTCTTGGCATTTAACTTTAGGCCATGGCTCTGGCACCAGTTATCCGTTTCTGTGAGGCCCTTCTGAAGGATATCTGTGTCAGATGTGTTTTCGACTATGGCGCCCAGTTTGCAGTCATCTGCAAACTTTGTCAGCCATAACCCTCCTGTGTTTGCTTGTACTTCAGAAAAGTAGATGCCGAACAAGAGTGGACCCAGGACTGAGCCCTGTGGGACACCACTTGTGACAGGCTTTGAGTCTGATATGGCTCCAGCAACTCTGACCCTGTGGGTTCTGTCACTTAGCCAGTTTGCAACCCATCTTGTGATGTATGGGTTTACATTCAAGCTGATGAGTTTTTCGATGATACCTGAGTGGGGTATTGTGTCAAAGGCCTTTGCCAGGTCAAGGTAGGCTGTATGGAATGCCTTTCCCTCATCAATGGCCTTGGTGACTGTCTCGAAAAAGTCAACCAAGTTTAAAAGGCATGATCTGCCTTTGACAAAGCCAAACTGGGTTGGATCCAAAGTCTGCAAGTTCCCTATGTCTTTATTTATGAGTTCCATTATGATCCTCTCCATGGCTTTGCAGATAAGGCTTGTCAAGCTAATGGGACGGTAATTTCCAGGGTCGGTGGAGGCACCACCCTTGTGAAGTGGGACCACAGTGGCGTCGCCACTCCTTGAGTGCGTATCCTGAGGTGAGGCTAAGATTAAACAGCTGTCCTAACTGTGGGTTTAATTCCTCATTGAGTTCGTGGAGCACACAGCCGGGGACACCATCCGGTCCCATGGATGCTGTGTTTTTTGCTTTGGAGAGAGCAGTTCTCACCTGGGCGTTGGAGATGTTTGGCGGGCTACAATCCTCCGGTATAGATATCTCTCCTTTTGGGGGAGGGAGAAGTTTGCACTGAACCTGTCAGCCAGTATGTTGGCAATGTGTGTAGGTTCAGTAATCTTCACATCATTTTGAACTAATTCTGAGCATATCTGGGAGTTTCCTCCTAGGTTTCTAACATAGCTAAAGAAGGCCTTATGATTGTCTTTTGAGTCCTTGGCGATTTTTCTCTCAAAATTTGCCTTGGATGATTTTATGAGAGCTCTTAGTTTTTACTTATAATGATCAAAGGTGTCTTACCTTTCAAGGATTTTGCTCTATCTTGTAGTAGCTTCCTCCTTTTGTTGTAGAGCTTGTTTATGGCTGGGGTCCACCAGACTGGACGCTTGCCTTTGGTACAAAGAGTCTTAGTTTTGTTTGGGATTGCCTGATCCATGCAGTCCTGTAGGTGCTGGTAGAAGGCATTTGTAAGTGATTCAGCGGTTTGAGTAATGTTTACCACTGGCTCAGGGGCCTTAAAGGAGACCACACTAGTTTTTAGAAGTGTGAAGTCGGCTTTTGAGAAGTTTTTCACTGTGGTCTTTTTATTTCAGGTGGGGCGGGATGAGGACCTCCAGCGAGATTAGTTTATGATCTGATCTCACCAGTGAGGGGTATACTTCCAGTGTTGAACATTGTGATCCCATGTTCGTGATGATGAGATCAAGTATGTTTTCTCCTCTTGTGGGGATGGTGACTAGTTGTTCCATGGCATTTGAGTTTATGAACTCCAGGAACCTTTGGGCTAGAGTGTTTGGGCTTGAGTAGTGTTCCCAGTCTATATTAGGGTAGTTGAAGTCACCTAGTATGATGGTGTTTGGAGATACATTTATCCCCTCCATTGTTTTCAGGAAGGCCATGTGAGGTTCCTGAGTTTGAGAGGGTGGCCTGTAACATGCTACAAATTGCAGAGCAGTCTTGCCTATGGTTAATTGCACCTGGATGGTCTCCGATGCATCGTGCGTTGCCACCAACCTTGAGGTGTGGGTGTCCTTTATGAATATGGACACCCCCCCTCCTTTCTTGGTGTTGTCCGGATTTTGGGGCCGGAACGCATGATATGAGGTGAAACCTGCTAGTGCTGGGGTGCTCTCAGGAGCCTTGAACCAGGTTTCTGGTTCATCTGTGCTCAGAAGGTTTGCTGTACACATCTGTTCACCCAGATTGTACTGCATTGTTAAGGAGTTCTGTCTGTGTTACTTGGTTGTTATAAAATTTCACATTTTTCTAAATATTTTATCTATTTAAATTATTATCATAAAAACGACAGTTAATATCCATTTACCTTCACTAGGCAGAGGTTGATTATTAATGCAGTTGAGTTTGCCATTGTGTAAGCCTTAAGATTAAATATTTTAAAACCTTGTAGATATCATGGTTTTTGAATTATTGCTGCAGATATGAACAAGCAGTACTTCATGCTTAGAGGTGTCAGTAGGAGTTTAACTGCAGCTGTACCTTGAGTCATCACTTGGATGTAATGACTTAAAAAGACCATTGACTGCAAAGCCTCAACTACTATTTAGTGCAAGATCATGTACATTCAGTCATGTTTTGCAATAAATAACTTTTGTCTTTGGTTTGTGCCCTGCTTATCCTAATAAGCTCATTAAAATGATGGTTAAAACCTTAAAATGTGTTGTTTACTTTCTGAAGGAAGTATAATCAACAAGCCCTTGAAATTGGATATACCCTCCTTACTTTATAAAATGCCATGTTGTTAAGGTTTTGATGCAGTGTATTTTCTTTTTTTCTTTGTTTTCCTTGGAGCTGAAAATTCCTACTACGATTTCATGAAATGCTATGGCCAATGGATATGCTGTTGTGTTTCTATGGTAAATGTATCAGGAAGAGTTTGTTACATCCTAGAGAGACAAGTAGTCAACTAGGTCTTGCAGGTAGAGCATCTTGTGTTGAAAATTAATGTGTGTGATGATTCAGTAGTGAAACCACAATGTAATTTAGAAGCTGTTATTCTAAAGAAGTTTTGCTTACCCAGAATGCTTTGCATATTATGTAAATGATTGCCCAATTCTACACTGTATCATTTTGAGTTTGTGTACCTAAGGAGAAAAAAAATGAGTAGACTGTGAAACTAAAGTATTAAAGAACACACTATAATATTTTTTTTTCCAAAACAGTTACTTGCTGCTTTAACACAAGAAGTATGATTAGAAATTGAATTAATTGTAAAATTCTGAAGCTAAGCATTACACTTTGATAATGACTTGTGTTAGCAGTGGTATTTGATATTACCACATGCTCATTGCTAATAGAGCTAAATGCACATATTCCTTTGCAGTTGGTTATGATTCGTGACATTTTTTGCAACAGATTGTTTCTAAAATAAATTCATACTTCCTAGAAGTACCTTACACTAATAGTTCTGATATTTTAAAGTTCAGAAGTTTATTTAGCATAGTAAAGAGTAGAGGTTGTCAGTAAACTAGTCAGAGCAAATTGGTGGAATTCTTATAGATTCATAGGTATATACTAGGCTAATGATCACCAGAGCCTTTATAAGTCTAGTTGTGCAATCCAAAGCAATTGTATCCCTATATTTCCTGAGCATTTATTAGGAGTGGGTAGGTTAGGCACTTTCTAGAGGTCATGGGGTATTTTGTTAATTTGGGCGTTACTGTCTGCCAGAGACATAAGGACCGAGACCCAGGATGAATTTCCCCATTTCCCGTCAATTGGTCAAAGTTACACTTAACTAGGGTTAGGGATGGTCTCTTGTTTTACATAAATAGGGAGCTTGTTCCAGAGCATTAGGATCCTCTGAGACACACATCTCTCTTGCCAACATATATTTATGTCACAAGCAAAATTTAAATTCTTGGAACTAGTGGTTCTGATGCTGTTCATTTTACGAATGTGCAAAATGTCCATCAGAGATGGATCCAGTGATGCTTTGTATGCCAGGTATATATTGCCTCTCAGTAATCTGTACGAGTATTGAGATAGGGCTTTAAGGTGAGTCATATAGGACAATGTGTCTATACCCTGGATTTTCCTGAAAATGAACATTTGTGGGCTTTCAAGCTGTTGGATATGGCTGGTCAAGTGCATGACGAAGAGGGCATTATACTCAATGATGGGTCTGATTAGGGCCGGTTTTCGACCTGCATGCCATGACCTTACTTATAAGTTGGGAGGCATAGAATAATTTTCTCACTGCCTTATGATGTTTAAAGGCCAGATTACTGCATATATATGTTCCCAGATCCCTTCCTGGATGCAAAACCCTTGGTAATGAGATGTGCCACATAAAAGGAATTTCTGACCACAGTGGCAATGTGGTGGTCGAAGGAGAGGTTGCTGTCAACCTGCGTCCCTAGATTTCTTATAACATCTTCAGTGGGCTCCCATCGATGTGGTAATTAGAGTGGCAACTGAGTTTTTACCAAAGGGGATGATGACACATTTTTTGGCATTAAGCTTTAAGGCCATGGTTTTGACACCAGTCATTAGTCTCAGTGAGGCCTTTCTGTAGGATGTCTGCATCAGTTGGGGAGTGAATAATGTCTCCCAGCTTTCAGTCATCTGCGAACTTGGTCAGCCAGAGTCCTTTTGTGTTGGTCTGAACTTATGAGAAGTAGATGACGAACAGGAGAGGACCCAGGATCAATATCTCTGGGACTCTACGCATGACTGGTAGGCAGTCTGACATGGAGTCTACTACTTTTACACTGTGTGTTCTATCTGTGAGCCAATTTGCAACCCACCTAGTGATATAGGGGTTGATACCTAGTTTGGTGAGTTTATCAATAATTCCCGAGTGAGGAATGGTATCAAAAGCCTTGGCCAGATCAAGGTAGACTGTATGCACTGCCTTACCTTCATCCACAGCCCTGGTGACTGACTCAAAGAAGTCAACCAGGTTGAGCAGGCATGATCTCCCTTTCACAAAGCCAAATTGCGTGGGGTCTAGAGTTTGAAGATTTCCTATATCTTTATTAATCAGGTCCATGATGATGCGCCCCATAGCTTTACATATCAGACTTGTCAGGCTAATGGGGTGATAATTCCCAGGATCAATAGTTGCTCCCTCTTTATGAAGAGGGATGACTGTAGCAGTGCGCCATTCGGTAGAGACAAAGCCTGAGCTGAGGCTGTGACTGAACAGGGCACACAGATGTGGTGCCAGTTCACTTTGCATTTCATGTGGAACACAGCCAGGGATGTTGTCAGGTCCCATGGAAGCTGTATTCTTGGCCTTGGACAATGCAGCTTTAACCTGTGCTGCAGTAATGCTGGGTGCCTGGCATTCTTCTGGTATTGTGACTAGTTCTTTGGGGGGGGTAAAGTTGGCACTGAATCTGTCGGCCAGTATGTTGGCAATATCTGTTGGCTGAGTATAGGAGGTACCATTGTGCAGTAACTCGGAGCAAATCTGGGTATTGACGTGGAGGTTCTTGATATAACTGTAGAAGGCTTTGTGATTGTTTTTAGTGTCTGCCTCAATTCTGCCTTCATAGCTGGGTTTAGAGGATTTGATGGGGTATCTCAACTTTTTGTTGAGGCTAATAAGGGAGTTGTTCCAGTCTTGGGACTTCACCTTTTTCTGCAATAATTTCTTCCTTCTGTTGTAGAGTTTATTAATGGCAGGGGACCACCAGATTGCCCTCCTTTTTTTGGAGGAGAGCACCTTGGTTCTCTCGGGTATGGCTAGTTCCATGCATTTATGTACATGTTTGTACAGCACATTGGTGTATGATTTGGCAATCATGCAGCTATTTTCCATTGGCATGGGTGCCGTGAAGTTAGCCACCTCTTTTTAGGAGCCCAAAGTCAACTTTGGAGAAGTTTTTTTAAGATGGTTACCTTTGTG
This sequence comes from Protopterus annectens, assembly GCF_019279795.1. NCBI lineage: Eukaryota > Metazoa > Chordata > Ceratodontiformes > Protopteridae > Protopterus > Protopterus annectens. Next base: position 1,422,227,404 of record NC_056745.1, read on the forward strand.
GGGGATGTGAGTGAGATGTGGGTTTCCATGGTGATTAGTTTATGGTCAGATCTGACAAGGGAGGGATTGACTACTGGTATAGAGCAACTGTCGCCCATGTTAGTAATAACCAGGTCAAGGATGTTGCTTCCTCTAGTGGAGGTCAGAATGAGCTTGTCCAGGGCATTGGAATTGACTAATTCCAGGAAGGGTTGGGCCAGTGTATTGGTGCTTGAGTAGTTCTCCCAGTTGATAGAGGGGTAGTTGACGTCTCCTTTTATGAGAGTGTTGGGTTGGACCCTGATACATTCCAGGGTGCTTAGGAATGTGGAATGAGACTCTAGGGACATGGTTGGGGACCTATGGCAGGCTGTGACCTGGATCGCCATCTTACCCAGTGTTAGTTGTACCTGAAGTATCTCAGATGCATTATACTGGGCTACTAGTCTAGAGGTGTGCATATCCTTTATGAATATGGAGACACCACCTCCTTTGGAGCTATGGTCCATGTTTTAGGACCGAAAGGTGTGAAATGAATTATAGTCTGGTAGCACAGGGGTGCTTTATGCTGCTTTAAACCAGGTCTCCATTACAGCATGAATGTCGATGTTCTCCATTTTGAGGAGTGCTTCGAGCGAGTGCATCTTGAGATTTAGACTTCTAGCATTGAGCAGCATGACCCTCAGGTTGAATTTATTTATAGCATTTACAGTGGTAATTTGGTCTTTGGAACGCCGCCAAAAAAAGGCACTATAGGGGTGGTAAGAGCCTTAACCAGTACCTGGAAACCCAGGGGTGAGAGATGCAGGCCATCTCTGGCAAAGCATCGAAGTCTGTCACTCATGTTGTCCCAAGCAGACAGATACTGGATCCCCTTAGAATGACACCAGAAACTTATCCAATTGTTGAAGTCGGTCATTGTTTGTTTTTACTGCGGTATAATTCTGGGTGATGATAGGATACTTCTCAGGGCTAGGGTCATACCTGCCTGGGCCACATAATCCGAGAGCTCCACCATGTCTCTCTTCATGTAGTCCAGGGAGGTGCGTCTCTGGTCATTCACACCCACATGGACAAATACTTGTACTTGTGGAGTGACTTGCATGCGTGTGTTGTGTCGGATTCTGGCACCTGAGAGACAGCTGACTGTTACCTTCTCCTTATTCAATCTCGCGAGTGGGACATCTTGAGTCACCTATGATTATTGTACTGGGCAGGTTGTTTAGCCTTAGGGGCTTAGGTTCAGGAGCACACTGTGGAGGTGAGCTATATGTCCTGTAGTTTGTGCTGTCGTGTGGTGGTAGAGTGCATTTCTGTCTTGGAAGTCTCTGCTGTTTGGGTAAATTTCTATTGAGACCCCGCCGCGAAGGTTGGTGTGTGGTTTGTGTTTTTATGTGAGAGATCTGATGGTGGGTGTTCTGGATGGCTGTGTGTGGGGCTGTGTGTTCCATGTGGTGTGGTGCAGGTGTTGATCATCTTCTCTTGACCAGCTAGTCTGGTCTTGGCTGGAGAGTGCATAGCTTCCAATTTAGGGATATAAGTGCATCTCTCAGAAGTCTGAGTGTTGGGAGGTAAGAGGTAGATGGTTGTCTGTGTACATGAGGCAGTTGCTACACTGGCTCAGAATGCTCAAGTGCACCGGGTTAATAGGAGAAAGCACAACTACTAAGTACTGGAGCTATTTCTTTGAAGAACAACTAGTGCTTAGGGCACTTAGGTGTGCTACAGTAAGTGCTACAAAAACCTGTTGAAGTGCAAAGCGATTAAGCTATTTAAAGTGCAAGAAAGAAAGACCTAGCAAGATTCAAGGGAAAAAAACTGAACAGAAGACTTTCTGGCACCAGTAATAGTTTACCTCAGCTCAGCGCCGCTAGGTGGAGCTTAAACAATCATAAACCCGCACAAATTTCAATGGGTTTTTAAACCAGAAAGTTACAAGGGATGAAAAAACTGCCCAAATGGCCAATAACCTACAATTTCTGGGCCAGAAACCACTCCTCTTGTGGTAGATAGGCTACCTAGTGCTTACCACTCCCACTAGTAAGGTAGAAGGCTTCTCTCCAACACAGAAAAGCTTGAGGGGCTCAGAAGCTTACAAACTGTCCTGGATACAGCAAGTCTGTATCTGGACTTAAACTATTTACAAGAAAAACGGGAAACAAGCTTAGAGCCTTTTTGTTTTTTGTTTTTACAGAAAAGCAGCTAAAACAGCAATTTTGTTGAAGGCCTTGGCAAGTCAAGGGAAGCTGTATGCACAGATTTGCCGTCATCTGTGGCTCTGATGATGTTTTTGAAGAAGACCACCATTTATAATAGGCATGACCTGCTTTTGACAAAACCAAATTGTGTCTGATCATGAGTTTGGAGATCACCTATGTTCTTATTTATAAGGTCCATGATAATTTGTTCCATGGCCTTACAGATAAGGCTGGTTAAAATTATGGGTCTGTAGTTCCCAGGGTCTGTTGCTGTACCCCCTTTATGAAGAAGTTGATGGTTGCTGTTCTCCATTCAGCAGGGACAAAACCAGTACTTAGGCTGTGGTTGAAGAGAGTACCTAATGGCATTGTTAACTCATGTTTTAGACCATTTAAAATGTAACCCGGGATGCCAGCCTAGAGGCTTAGAGGCTGTGTTTTTGGCCTTGGAGAGAGCATTAATGTCTTGCTCTTTAAAGATGCAATGTGGGGGAGATGTAGAGGGAATGCTTTGTGGAATGTTTGGAAGGGAGACATTTTTGCCAAAACCTGTTTGCTAATAGGTTAGCTATTTTTGCAGGATCAGCTAGTTCTGCACACGTCTGGGTCCTACCTTTTCAATTACAGATATAGCTAAAGAATGTCTTATGGTTATCCTTGGCTATGGTTGCTACATTTTTTTAAGTTGCCCTTAGAGGATTTTACAAGTTGTCTTATTTGTCTGTTCAAGCAGAGGAGGGTATTCTTCCACTGCTGAGATCTCTCTTTTTTATTCTTAGACAACAGCTTTTACCTCTTGTTGTATAACTTATTAATGCTAGATGTCCACCAGGGAGGCTTGCTTTTTCTTGAGGATCTTGTTTTGATCCTATCGGTTACAGCTGTGTCAATACATTTGTGTAAGTGTTTGTACAGAGCATTTGTGTATACTTTAGTATGGTTGTCAGTGTCATCTGTGGGAACAGAAGCTTGGAAATTATTTATGCCATCCCTTAGTAGGGTATAATTACCTTTGGTGACATATTTAGCCTGATTTCACCTAAGAGGGGTTCAGGTGTTGTAGCTACTTCAAATTTGACTAATATTTGATCAGATTCAGCCAGTGAGGGTCCCACACTTGTGGTGCAGTGGTCACCCATGTTGATGAGGACTAGGTTGAGAATATTTGAGCCCCTTGTGGGGTTGCATACTATTTGTTTCCAGGGCATTAGTGTTAACAAAATCCAGGAACCTTTGTGCTAGCATGATGGTACTCATACAAGTTTCCCAGTCAATGGAGGGATAGTTAAATCGCCCTTGACTAGAGTGTTTGGTTGTAATTTGATTGACTCAAGTAGGTCCAAATAAGCAGTGTGGGTATCTTGGTTCATTGAAGGGGGTCTATAGCCAACAATGCCTTGGAGTGTTTTACCCACAGTTAGTTGAACTTGGAGTAACTCCATGGAGTTTTCCTGTCTAACCAGTCTAGAGGTGTATTTATCTTTGATAAAGATAGATACTCCTTTGGTTCTCACATGTTCATTTTGCTGTCTGAAAATGTGGAAGGTATTGTAGCCTTACAAGGCTGGGGTACTCTCTGTGGCCCTGAACCAAGTTTCTGTGACTGCACAGATGTCAACATCTTTCAGGGAGCGGAGTGCTTCCAGAGAGTGCAGTTTCTGATCTAAACTAATAGAATTTAGCAGCATAACCATTAAATTATTTCTGAGTTATATTTTCACCTTCAGAATTTTGTTCTTGAGACCTTGCCTAAAAAAGCCACCGTGAGGGAGGCAAGAGCCTTAGCCAGTAACTGAAAGCCTAGAGGTGACAGGTAAAGACCATCTCTGGCAAAGCAGAGTAGTCTATCAACCATGTCATCCCAGGCTGGCAGGAACTGGATCCCCTTAGAATGAAACCAGAAACTAAGCCAATTGTTGAAGTCTATCATTTTTGTTTATATTGTGGGATTACCCTAGGTGTGGTCAGAATGCTGCTCAAGGCTAAAGACATACCTACCTGGGACACACATTCATAGAGCTGAATCATAGAGCTGAATCATGTGTCTCTTCATATAGTTCAGTGAGGTACATCACAAGTAATTCACACCAACATGAACTGTGATGGAGTCATGACAGTACTTGTTGAGAGACTTAATTGCATGTGTAATCTGACACATCCTGGCTTGTAAGTGGGACATCTGTGTGCCTCATAATGGAGTCACCTTTGACTATAAAATTTGGTTTAGATGTGCTTTGCCTTAGGGGCTTATTTGGTGAGACATTGGTGCTTGTGTTGTTTCAGTGTGTATTGAGTGCTGCAGGTGCTCTATTAGGTGTAACATATTTGTGTTTGGAAGGTCTCTGGTGATTAGGTAAGTTTCTGGTGAGTACCTCCACATACAATGGTTTGTGTTGAGTGCATGGTTTGCGTAGGAGGTTGTAGTATGTGAGCTGACAAACCTGTTCATTGTTGGTGTTCTGTGCATGAGAGAACAAAGATTCCAGATTCTTCTCTCTCACAAATTGTACTTGGGTGATTTAGGAGTGGAGGGTTGTCAGTGTACATGAGGCAGTTGCATTGCCTCAGAATACCCATGTCAGTCATGCTTATAGAAGAAATGGAGGTTAACTGACCATCTGTAATGGTAGGCTAAATCCTGTTTTCACAGTTGGGGGAGAAAATGGAGGGGTGTGGTGTAACTGGGTGCTCTATAAAGGGTCTATACTAGCAGGGGTTCTCTAAATGGTATGAGACTATGATAGATTTGGTGATTGTGGGGCTGTTTAACAGGCAAAAACACAGCTGAGGTGCCCTCTGAGTAGCTAAGCCCAGTTTAAGGACTTCTTGGCTGGTTCATGGGCGGATACTAAGGGAAATTTTATCTACTAAAGTTTTTGCATCTGTAATGCCAGTGGTTACCCCCACTGCTCAGTAGTGTGCGATGGTGCATAGAGTTGCACTGCTTGTAAAGAGATGAATACAGCATTGCATTGGCTGGTCGCCTAACTCTGTGGAGCTGTCTTATAACAAGCACAAATGCAGGGCTTATGTAACAACAGTGAGCAAACTGAATTGAGCAGTTTAACCAATAGAAAAGCACAAAACTGAGAAATTGAGCCCTGTGCCAGCAACCTTCAATCAGATGAGTTCTAACTGCACTCTCCTTCCACAGGGGTGTAGGAGGGCCCTCTCCAAACAAAAGGTAACCTTGTTTAGTGCTCTGTTTAACAAACCGAAACAAATTCAGCAGGTCTGGGTCAAGTTTATGCTGCAGCAGACAAAAAGTGCAACAAATCAGCAAGAACATTTTAAACAATCAGCGATATAGCAAAAATACAGTTTAAAAGTGCAAAATGCAGTATAAAATTGTGCTTAAGGTTAGCAGAATGCAGCAGATTCCTTGAGTTGCACAAATGAATACAGTAGAGCAGTGGCTGGCCACCTAACTCTGTGGAGCTGTACTGAAACAGTGAGCAAATTGAACTAAACAATTTAACCAATGAAAAAGGCTCAGAACTGAGTCCTGTGCCAGCAACCTTCAATCAGATGAGTCCTAACTGTACTCTCCTGCCAGAAGCGTGCAGGGGGCCCTCTCTAACAAAAGGTAGCCTGGTTTAGTGCTCAATTTAACAAACAGAACCAGATTCAGCAGATCTGAATCTAGTCTGTGTTACAGCAGACAAAAAGTGCAACAAAAACAGCGAGAACAGTTTAAAAAAATCAGCCTGGTTTAGTGCTCAAGTTAACAAACAGAACCAAATTCAGCAGGTCTGAGTCTAGTCTATGCTACAGGAGACAAAAAGTGCAGCAAATCAGGAAGAACAGTTTTAAAAAATCAGCAATATATAGCAAAAATACAGTTTAAAAGTGCAAAAATACAGTTTAAAATTATAGTTATGGTTAGCAGAATGCAACAGATTCCATGGATTGTACAGATGAATACAGCAGAGCAGTGGCTAGTTGCCTAACTCGGGGGGGCACAGCTTCTTTTTATTTATTTCACTTTTAGTTTTTCACTGGGTGTTAAGTATTAGTACTCTCTTTTGTGGTATCACTTTACTTCTCCTACTTTGGTAATTCTTTCCACTATACCATTGTTGGTATAATTTCTTCTGTACCTCTTTAGGTAATTTTTTAAATACCATTGTTGATATTCACCTGTTTTTTTTTTTCTAGATCTGGTTGTGTCTTCTTAAGTAACAAAAAAAAAAAAAGTTCCCTCTTGCCTTTTTTGTGTTCTGTACACTATGTTGTTTTTTCCACAATGTCAAAGAAACTGACAGGTTTTAAAAAATGTACTTCTTGTGGGCGTATGATCCTCAATTCAGATGCCCACAAGAAGTGTGTATCTGATGTTGTCAATCTTCATTCATTCTTAGCTAATGAGTTCGGTTCCGAACCCTCGGAACCAATTCGGCTGTTTACACTAGCTCACGCCAGCCATAAACTCTCGAGCTAAGGTTTTACCCATGCTGCCTCTGTTCCCATTACTTCAGATCTCATTGCCCCGTAGAAAATTGGATGCGTCCACCATTTCTCCCAGCTAAGTTCTAGAATTTTTTTGATATTTGGCACTATTTCCATCCTTTAAACACTTTTCCTTCCTTAAAGTTTTTTCTTTGGTGTAAGTGACTCTAACCGTTAGTCTTCCCACTTTTTTACATCAACTTTTACTAGTTTACCATCATTGGTACAAGGCCTCTTCTTCCCTTTTACCATTGGTAATTCTTAATACCAGCGTTGGTATCCTCCCCCCTTTATCTTCCTTTCTTTCTATACCCTTTTCAGGTATTCGCTAAATGCCATTGTTGGTATATTTACATATTTAAAAAAAAAGACTTGTATCTTTTGTCCTTTATATTTGCAGGAGTCGGTGTGTGCATGTGGTTTATTTTGGTTTAAAAAAATGGCAGAAAAGCAAAAAGGAACCTCCGGATTCAAACAATGTAAAGACTGTGGCAGAAAGATGCCCAATTCCGATGGGCATCTTTCATGCATTTATTGTCTGGGTGTTCCCCGTCTGGAAATCGAACCATCATGTGATCCCTGCAAGGATTTCAGTGCTTGAACCCTTGCTGAAAGACGAAATAAGGTAATTCTAAAGGGCTTACTTAAATGTCCTTTCAGCAAAGCTCTCTCTGAGGTGGAGACATCAAAATCTCCAAAGACTGAATCAAAGAAAGAAAGGCATTCGTTACCATCTGTGGTGCAGAGAGTTGAGACTTTAGCCACCCCAAGGACTAGATACTCTCTGTCAATAGACCCTTTCTTGGGCCAGCAGCTAAATCCTTTTCTGGAAAGACTTTAATCAACTTCTGGGATTTCCGTTCGTTCTTTCAGGAGTCTATTAGAAATGGATGTAGTTAGATTAGTGGATCAGATCTTGGCAACCAGAGGTCTTCCTGCTCCTTCTCAGATCTCCCTTCCTCCCAGAGCCAAAGAGTTTTCTCCCAGGACTCCAACATATATTCCTCCTTCAACCTCTCTTCAGGTTTTGGACCCCATTCCTATGGTACCCCCAGTGCCAGGTACTTTGGTACCAACGGTGGATCTCATCTCAGTACCAGAACCTGCTCTGTGGTCCTCGGTTCCATTAAAACTATCATACTCATGAGACCGTGTCTTGGCTGCCAGTTTTGGGATCCCTCGATTGGCTCCAATTTTTTCTAGGGTGCCATCCACAATTCCCAGTTCCATGATAGTTATGAGTCCTCTCTTGACTCCTACTCTGGGGGGGGGTGGCTCATTGAAGCAGGGTATGACCCTAGTTCCGAAGTTGTCTTTCTCAATTCCAGGCTCCCATCCCTTTTCAGGTGGGGCTGCCTTCCAGATTATGGAGAGAGCTCTAGCCTCATCAGGCTCACAGTTGGTGCCTTCCCCGTCAGAGTGCCATATTTCTGTTCCCTCTGGTTCGCAGCTGACACAACTTGCTACTCTGGGACAGCAGGCACAAGAGCAGCAAGATACCCTCGTGCAGGGGTCCCCTCTCTTTGGAGTCCTCCTCAGACCTTCCTTCTGAGGAGCCATTTCGTATGAGAACATGCAAGAGGAAGCACCTGGATTGTCCAGAGGAATCAGTCACTGACGATACAGATTATGATGAAGGGGAAGGGTCCCCACGGTCACCCCCTGAAGATGTCTCCTTTGGAGACATCCTTGAGATAATAAAACAGAGGGGTGATTGGAAGCCCTCAAGGAAGCCCTCAAACTCAAACTGTGAGGAATCTGTTTTCTTTCAGGCTTTTTGTGCCCGGCCTTCTACTACTTGGGTGACCCTGCCTGCTGATGAACTGATCAAACTCATCGTGCAGCATGCTTGGAAGGCTCCTGATACTATAGAGCCTATCCCCCAGAGACCGGACAAAATTCTTTCAGCACCTGAAGATCAGCCCCACTGGTCGAAGCGTTTAGCATTGGATGCCATGGAACTTGTCGAGGAGAGTTCAGCTGTCCATCCTCCTAACCAAGAGTCACAGATGATGAACAGATTCAGGAAGCAGGTCTTTGCTTCAATGACCTTTGCTTTTCGATCCTTGAATTTTTTGGCACATTTTACTCGTCTCCAAAGGGAGCTGATGACTGAGCTTTTAGGTACCCTGGCTGGACCAGTGTCTGACAAGGTTTGAGATAAGTTTCTATCTCTAATTCGTCTGTGCGGCTTATTGCACATACAGCCAAAGGGACGTCTAGAGCAGCTGGTACAGGCATTGCCATTAGGCGTCATGCCTGGATGCGCTTCTGTAACTTTGCAGACCCCTTCAGGTCTTCCTTTGTCAATGCTGTGGTTGACCCTTCTTTTTTGGCCCAAAGGTTAGAGACACATTAACGAGGTGTGAAAAGGACAAAAAGACCCTTTCTGCTGTGGGTGTGCATTTTTCCACTCCTCACCAACCTTACTAGAAGACCTTCACTCCACATCCCAAAATTGCTTCTCAGTTGAAACCTGGTTCACTAACATCCACCTTTCCTTAAGTCCAAATATAACAAAATAACTTTTCAGCCCCTGTAGTTCCTCTCTCACATGTGACAACTTTGCCATCATGTCCAAGAACAACAACTATCACGCCCACCCCCACACTAAACTATTAGGAGTAAAAAAAGATCACCTGAGATTCGATATTCATATAGCTCAAACAATCAAAAAGGTTCACAAAAAACTGGGTCTCTCTTACCAGAATAAGCAATTTCTCACTAACCACACCAAAATCACTATAGCCAGGGACACATCTGTTGTCTACCTTCCTCTACGCATCCCTAATTCTAACCAACCTCCGTAAAACCGACCTACAAAAACTAGAAACTTGTTATAACAAGATTGCTAGATGGACCCGTCACTGTGTAGCTCTCAAAAAACTAAACTGGATTGAGCTACCTCAGCTATTAAAACTCAATCAATTGACTCTAGCTCACAAACTATATTTTTACCCAACTAAAATTCCAGCACTCCATAACCTAATTATCCCTTATTTTGCAATGAGAACATTAAAATCTAGCAACCAGAACCACTTACACATCACCAAACATAACAGTGATGTAGGGAAATCTCTCTTCAGCTACTCTATTGCCAAAGCTTGCAATACACTACCTAACCACCTGACTTCTATCAGCTCTACCCCACAGTTTAAAAAGCTCCTCAAAACACACTATATAAATACCTGGCTATGCTCATGTGACTCCCCAGGATAAACACCTGCTTTTCAGCCATCCTCACTGTTACCAATATGCACCATCTTGTTTATTATGCATCTTAAGGCTTTTATTGCGTTATAACACAATGTTAATAATCCATGTCTTGTTCTCTGAATGCCAGATTGATGTATTATATCATGTCTGTTTTCATTTTTTTTTTATATCCTGTCTATTTTTAGGTACTATTTCCAGAGCTTTTCTCCCTGGGCCTCCACTGAAAATGGATCTGTGTCCAGTCAGACTTTCCTGGTAAGCAAATGTAAAATAAATAAATCAGAGGAGTGGTAAGATGTGGTTCAAGAAGACCCAAGGGCCTTTTCGGGGCACATGTGGCAAGTATTCCCCTCAGGCCAGAGGGGAGGGAACTCATCTGGAAGATGCCCCTTCCATGCCATGGCAGAGGGGTGGTCTACGCAATCAGGACTCCAGCGATTCCTTTTCTGGACAGCCCTGTCAGCTCTCTTGATCAGAGGCCTGATTGCTTACCTCTGGAAGCAGTTAGGGGAAGACTTTCTTTACACCACTCAGCCTGGCTCAAAATAACATCAGATTCCTGGATGCAGACAATAATCACCAGAGGTTATCGCATTCCCTTCAGTCTATTTCCCAAACCACTAAAGCGAATCCCCGATGTTCCACTTAGTCAGAGGGATCTAGCAGCATTAGAAATTCAAAAGCTTCTTCAACAAAGAATCATCCAAGTAGTCCCACCAGACCAGACAGGATCCAGATTTTACTCAAGATTCGTTTGTGCCAAAAAAGACAGGGAACTGGAGGCCAATTTTGCATCTCAGTGTGTTGAACAAGTTCATACAACAAACAAAATTCTGGATGGTCATGGTTCAGGCTATCCTTCCCTTTTTAGAGAAGAATGATTGGATGTGCTCTGTAGATCTTCAGGATGCATATTACAACATAAAAGTGGACAAATGCTCCAGAAGAGATCTCCGTTTCTGCCTAGGAACCCGTCATTACCAATTTCAAGCACTGACCTTTGGTCTCACCTCAGCCCCCAAGGTGTTCACCAAATGCATGGCAGTTGTAGCAGCTTACTTAAAGCTACAGGGATTCCATGTGTTTCCATACCTAGACTACTGGCCCCTCACCGCCCACACCAGGCATCTACTGTTTTGCACCATAGACTCCGTTATAGATCTTGTAGAGTTCTTAGGTATTTCAGTCAACAAAGAAAAATCACTGCTATCCCCCACACAGGACCTAGAATTCATCAGGGCAAAACTAAACACAAAATCTTGTGTGTCTTCCCTTCTTCATCACAGTTTGTTAAAAATTGAGGTCGCAACTTCGTGATACTCTAACAAAATAAAGTCCCTGCTTGTCTGGTTCTAGAACTTCTTGGGTCCATGGCAGCGACAGTCACTTTAGTCACCCTGGCGAGGTACCACATGAGGCTGCTTTAATGGCGCCTGGCATCACAATGGTCACTTATAACCCCCCCCCCCATGTCTCATCCAATCCTAATAAACTGCTGCAAGAAAGATTTACCTTGATGGATGAAGCCAGAAGAGAATTTATGGAGTCGTCCCTTCTGCCCCTTTCAACTCAAGGTCATAGTGTCTACGGATGCTTCCCTGATGAGGTGAGGGGGGCATTTTCAGGGAAAGATAGTCTAAGGTGCTTGGTCCCCTCAGAAGGCCACTCTGCACATCAGGGTCCTAAGCTGAGGGTAGGGCTTTTAGCTTTGCAAGCATTTCAGTTTGCCCTTCCTTCAGGGACAGTTGCTATCCTTTCAGACATGTCAATTGTCGGGTACATCAACATACAAGGGGAGCAGATCCTACCTTCTGTATTGGGAAACCCTAAGAGTGTGGCAATGGGCATTTGCCTCCAACCACTTCCTAATAGCAGTGCATATCCTGGGAAATTCCAACGTGATCATCAGTGGTCTGTCAATCCCACATTGTAATGAGAATCTTTCATCAATGGGGTCAGCCATGCTGCGACCTTTTTGTCTCTTCCCTGAACCACAAATGCACAGCTGTTTTGCCCTAGTTCCCCCTCGTGGGGAGTCCCTGAGAGATGCACTTCTTCAAGATTGGCCCCCAGGACTTCTATATGCCTTTCCACCAATCCCTCTAATGCCCCAGTTTCTCAGAAAAGCCCAGTAGTTGAGAAGCAAAGTGATTCTCATTGCATCTTACTAGCCCCATCAACTCTGGTTTCCGTTTCTCTGGCCTCATCTGGTTCACCGCCAGTGGACTCTGGATCCAACTCCAGACCTGTTATCTTACCCTCAGGGCTTGGCCCATCCCAACCTTCAACATCTCAAGCTGACGTCTTGGTTTCTCCACTTCCAGTAATTGCCAGTTAAAGTACATTTAGCTGCCATTTCGAATTTCCATGGCAGTTTTGATGATCATTCTTTGATGTCTCACCGTTTTTGCAAAACCTTTCTTAAGGGCACTCTTCATTTGAAACCACCTTTCAAAGATCCTATAGTGCCTTGGGATTTAACTCTGGTCTTGCAATGTTTAGCTCATCAGCCCTTTGAGCCAGCAGCCACCTGTGACCTCAAGTTTCTATTTTGGAAGACCTTTTTCCTAGTGGCTATCACTTTTGCTAGGAGAATTTCAGAATTACAGGCTTTGTGTGTGAAGCATCCATACATCATTTTCCACAATGAGAGGACATTACTCAGAACTAATCCCTCCTTCCTTCCAAAAGTGGTATCAGACTCCAATATCAACCAGACCATAGACTTGTCAGTCTTCTTTCCAAATTTTTCAAACAAATGAGAGTATTGCTTGCATATGTTGGACATTCACAGACAGTTAGTTTTTACTTGGACAGAACAAAATCCTTTAGAAAATCAGACCAACTATTTCTGTCTTTTTCAAGTACCAGATTGGGCAAACCAGTTTCAAAGGTCACTTTGTCAAGATGATTGTGAGACTGCATTACTTTTATATACAATCAGAATAAACTCTACCAGCAAAAATTAGAGCTCATTCCACAAGATCTGTTTCCACTTCAGTAATCTTCAAGTCCAGAGCTTTTATGGAAGACATATGCAGAGCTGCAACTTGGGCTATCCTTCACACTTTTATCACTCATTACAAAGTGGATATGATCTCCAGGGGAAGAGCATCTTTTTGCTCTATGGTGCTCAGGAATATCCTTCCTTAGGGCCACCCAAGATCTAAAGTAGCTGAGGACTCTGTCCCATCAGTCAAGAATGACTGAAGATTGACAACATCAGACAAAGAAGTTTTTTTACCATAATGTTTCATCTGTGTTGTCAATCTTCATTCATTCTTGACATCCCAACCTCCTGCACCCTCCAAAGACCCCTGGAGGTTTGGATCAAGGCCTGGGGTTCTACTAAGGTTATTGCACAGACACAGCTTCCATTTCTTTATAATAGGCAAACTCGATCTGAGGCAATGGGATGAGAGGCAGTATGGGTAAAGCCTTAGGTCGGGAGTTTTTGGCTGGAGCGAGCTAGTATAAAGGCAGAGTCATTTCCGAGGGTTCGGAACTGAAGCCATCAGTCAAGAATGAATGAAGATTGATAACACAGATGGAACATTATGGTAAGAACATAACTTCTTTTTACTGCTTAGGACCAGACCATCTCAATACTCAGCACTGTATGCTCTACTTTTAACCTCAGAGCATTAGCCAACAGGTGCAGTAAGTTAATTCTTAAAGGACTAGTATCAGCTTCTTCTGGGGCTCAAACCCCCTCTAAATCAGCAAAGTCAGTTTCTTCGGAAGGAAAAATAAGGTGCCCTCCGAAGTTCCCTAGGACTTCCTCAGAGCCATTGGAGAAAAACTGTAAAATTTTAGATCTAGCTTCCTTGGATCCTAAGTCTGGAAGCCTTCCTTAGGTTCCTAAACAGTACTGTCATCCTACAGAGGTGGCTCCCATCGTGATCTCGCCACTTCCTTCAACATGTTAATCAGATCCAGGCCCTCAGATCTCAGATCTAGTTCAGCACACAGAAAAGCTGTACCCTGGAGTATACAGTTAACCAGTATCTCTCTCCTTGCCATTTCTGCTCTTCCAAATGCCAAAAAAAATTCCAGGCTTTCTTCCATAATGTCTTCCAGGAGTTTGTCAGAGGCGGATGTGGATTAGATGATGTGGAAATTTCTCAGGGCTCAGATCCAGATGAGCGTCCTGCCAGCTCCATTCCCCTGGATCCGTGAGTGAAACTACAAAGTCCACATTTCCTCCCTCTCCAATCTAACCCGTGTTTGAGAACTAGAATCAGAGATCCCCGAAAGGTTCAGCGTCGGGTCTGAGGAAAGTTTCTTCCTCAACTCAGATGGTTTCCCCTGACTGGTTCTGCTCTGATACCCTCAGAGCAGAGTGGGTCTTAGAGTGAGGTGTCTTTGCCAGATCTGAGGGGTTGGGTTCGGTTCTGATCCATCCCTCCCTCTTCAAGCTTCAGCTCTGGACAGCTCAGATCCGGGGGTGGCCCTGACCTATCTTCTTTGGAGGATCCAAGGAGGGGGGAAGGATTTCCCCTGGTCCTTCGGCTTTCAAGGTAGTAGAAAGGGATTTTTTCTTTCCACAGATCACTATTGTCTCTTGTCTCAGACCCTACCCCTCTCCCTTCTTTGGTTTCGAGCTCTGAGTCCATCATACCTATTCCACAGGGACATCCAGTTCCAGGAAGTGTCAAGGCAGTTCCCCTCTCTTCCGACACTTCCCTCAAATATCAACAGAGGTGGTCTTGTGGAAGAGGACACACATAGACTCCCTGATGGAGTCTTTCAGAGAAGACACTGATTTTGATTAGAGAGAGGGATCCCCCAGATTGCCACTTGAAGACATCTCCTTTGGAGATATTCCCAATATCCTCATCAGAAAGGTGATTGGTTGTCCCAGTTTCCTTCACGTGAAGAATCTGTGTTTCTGGAGGCTTTCAGTCCTGGACCATCTACATCTTGGGTGACCCCCCCCCCCCGTGGATGAACTGATTGATTTTGGTTTACCAATGGGCATAGAAGGAACAGACACTGTTGAGCCCATCCCTAAGCGGCCAGACAAATTCTTGGCCCCTCCTACTGATAGACCCCACTGGAGCAAAGGGGTCACAGTTGATGCTATGGTGGTGGTGGTGGTGGCAGCCAGAAAGAAAGAACTGGCAGAACAGAGCTCTTCTGTTCATTCGCTGAGCAAAGTGTCCAGAGCATTGGACAGATTTGGAAAGAGAGTGTTCATTTCAGCTACAGTTGCTCTGAGGTATCTAAGTTATTTTTCACATCTTACTAGGCCACAGAGAACTTTCACTAAGGAGTTAACAAATACTCTGTCAGAGTCTGTGTCTGCTTAGAATTTCATAAAGACTTTCTGTCAATTAGCCACTCTGCTGTCCATTTCAAATGCTTTGATGAGGTTGATCTCCCATACAGTGGAAGATACCTCATGAGCAGCCAGTTCAGGGATAACCATAAGGAGACATGCCTGGATGCGGCTATGTGATTTTGTGGAACCCTTCAAGACACTTTTTTGTTAATGTCCCATTTGTTGGCACTTCTTCGTTCAAGTCATCAGTTAAGGACACATTTACCTACAGCGAACAAAAGGAAAGACATAGTTTGCAGTAGGAATCAATTTTTCTACCCCTCAACTGACCTTCTCAAGAAACCAAGGCAGTGGTAAGATGTGGTTCTTTAAGTCTCAAGGGACCTTTCCAGGATTCGCTCGGGGAAAATTCTTCCAGGGGCAGAGAAGGAACCTTTATTGGTACACAGCACCCTAGAGGCAGAGGGGGTCCGCAGATCCAGGACTTTGAGTCCTTTTCAGATAGGCTCTGTCAGCTCTCCTGAAGCACTGCTTGACTGTCCAACTTTGGAGGCAGTCTGAGATCAAATCTCTTTGCACCTAGATGCCTGGATAGATATCACAAAAGATTATTGGGTGCCAAGAATAATATACAGATGTTACTATGTACCATTTTCCCTTCTTCCGCGTCCCGAAAGGAAGAAACTTGCCAAAGTTCCACCCAGTCAGAGGAAAGATGCAGCACAAGAAATACAAAAGCTGCTAGAGAAGAGAGTCATCCTGAAGGTCATGCCTGACCAGATAGGATTTGGAACTTACTCTTCTTTCTAGTGCCAAAGAAAACAAGGACCTCAGACCCATTTTGGATCTAAGCAAGTTGAACCAGTATGTAAAGAAGGTGAAGTTCTGAATGGCCACAATCCAGTCCATTCTGCCTTTTCTGCACAAGGATGATTGGATGTGCTGTATAGATCTCTAAGATGCGTACTGTCACATAAAAACAGGAAGGCAATCCAGGAGACATCTGCACTTTTGGCTGGGAGCCAATCATTACCATTTCAGAGTTCTGCCCTTTGGACTCATCACAGCCCCCAGAGTGTTTACCAAACCATGGCAGTAGTAGCAGCTCACTTGAGGCTCAACAGATTCCAGGTGTTTCCATATCTAAACAATTGGCTTCTCACCGCCCCATCCAAGCATTAACTTCTGCAAGCCAGGGACTATTTGCTCCAGTACTGCAATACCTTGGGTATCTCGGTAAATCTTGCCAAATCAAAACTAACCCCTGTACAGACCCTGGAATTCATAGGGACTCTTGTTAATACTACAACTGAGGTATCTTCCTTACCTTGCCAGTACATTACATACTTAAGACATCAGGTTCAGGCTTTACTTTTTCACCCTTCTCCTCCAACAAGATCATTGCCGCAAGCTCTAGGGTCAGTGTCAGCTGCCATAGTACTGGTTTCCTTAGCCCGCTTCTTTGAGAATTCTCCCAATGGACTTTAGCTGTACCATGGTCCATTCTTTTTCATTCCTTATCTTTTCCTGTAAGACTCACTCAAATTTGCAAATGTCATATTCATTAGTGGAAGTCAGTCTGATGAACTTTTTCTGGGCAAATTGTTCATTCCTGTGCTCCCATTTGCCACAGTCGCCACAGATGCTTCACAATTTGGGTGAGGGGGCATTTCTTGGGAAAGACTGTCCAAGGCATATGGTCCCCTCTACAGACCAATTTGCATGTCAGCATTCTAGAGATGATGCAGTCCTTTTAGCACTGCAGGCATTTCAAGATGTTGTTCCTGTAGGGACTGTTGCAGTTCAGAGGGACATGTCAGTAGTCTGGTACATCAACAAGCAAGGAGGAACCCAGTCTTAGCCCCTGTGCAGAGAGGCTATGAGGGTTTGGGAATGGTAGATCTGTTTGGATCACTTTTTAATTGCAGTGCACATCCTTGGGAAAGACAAGCTAAGCAGATGTATTCTGATGCCTCATGAGTGGCCTCTTAATCATTCTATAGCGAATATGATGTTCCGCCGTTGGGGTTATCCTTGCTGTTACCAATTTGCCAACCCCCTCAACAACAAGTGCAGCAAATATTTTGCTCTAATCCCCCCTCAGGGAAATCACCAAGAGATGCCCTGATTCATGATTGGCCCCCTGGGTCTCCTTTATGCCTACCCTCCTCTTTGCCTGATTCCAAAATTCTTACAGAAAGCAAACAGGCTGAAGAGCTCAGTCGTCTTCATTGCCGTCTTCTGGCATCAGCAAGTATGGTTCCCCTTCCTACGGTCTAACTTGCAATATCCTCCATGGATTCTTGAGCCTGCTCAGGATCTCCTATCCCATCCATCAGGAATTCAGCATCCCAGCCTCCATGCCCTCAAGCTAACTGCATGGTTTTTCCACTTGCAGTAATGATTAGACAGTCCAGACTTTCTTCCCCAGTTTGTGATATTTTGGCCTCCCAGAAAGGTTCTACCAAGAAAGTCTACAGAAGAAAATGGAACATATTCCTATTTGGTCTTCTAGCCAGAATATAGACCCTTTTTCAGTCCCATCTTCTGCCATTCTTCTTTTTCTAACATTTCTTTTTGTAGAAGGGGGCCAGTTTCTCAACAGTTAAACTTCAGTCGGCAGCAATTTCAAATTTCCATTCAGAAAACAAATCTCTTTCTTTGGCGTCTTCCAGGGTACTTTTCCATTAAACCCCTACCATGCGTCTTGGCACCAGGACTGGGGTGTCTTTATGTAGCTGCCTTTTTTGCTGTATGCAGTTTCAAAGAGTTTATGTAACACCCGGCAGCATTGGCTTTTTCTGCTGTACTGTACTCATTATTGCTATAACCGATGTTAGTGTTATGCCTGCCTCAGAAAGTTAAAAACAAAATGTAAAGCACTGCGATGCTTTACTACTCTTTACATAACAGCAATGAAGAGATAACTAGAGAAAGAAAACAGAAAAGAAAGATCTTTGCTGTTAAACCGTGGGGCATTGTTTCACTAAATTGAAAAGGACTGCTTACTGTCAGTCACTTCTAAAGTTACACTTTAATGAACCTGGAGAAAGCGGATGACAGACTGAAAGATCAGGAAAAGGGTTCAACACATATTGTGCTGGGACGTTATACCGTTACTTGTATTAGCAAGATACATTGCTTAAGAGCTCATGATGTGTATACAGGTAAAAACCTTCACCTCTCAACTGTCCAGACTGCCGCAGAATGTACAGTTTTTGGGCTTGTATTTTTGATTTATTACTCATACAAATGTGGGCGTTATCGGAAATCATTGAGGAATGAAGTCTCTAAATTATGACAGACATTTGAGTTTCAGATATCACATCCTTCAGAAAAATGCATGCTAAATAAGTCTGTCACTCAAATGTCTGTCATAATTTAGAGACTTTATTCCTCAATGATTTCCGATAATTCTGCGTACTTTTCTGTGGTGCCGATACAAAGCCCTGGGGAAAGGCTTTCTCAGATGTAAACTTGTTTTGCTCCAGCAGAACAATGCAAATTAATTACCCCCACCCATGTAGTAGGAAGCGAAGGACAGTGCGAAACAGGTAAGGCAAGGCGGCAAGGTCTGCAGAAACCGCAGCGTGGTGCCAACCCCAAGCCGTGGGGATACAACAAGGGCCAAAAACAGGCAAGGACGTGCAGGATGACAGGGAGGACGCTGCAGGATGACTAGGACTCAAAGGTCTGTTACATCCCAAGCACTGGAGAAAGGATCAGGCCGAAACATGCCAGTCCGGGTCCCAGCACGCATGGTAGGGGTTTAATGGAAAAGTACCTGTTCAAGGTTGTGTAAGGCCTTCATGATGGGCATTTTTCTTCTCAGATCCCCCGGTAAAGGACCCTTCTCCTCCTTGGGACCTTACCGTGGTCCTTCAAGGATTAACTCAAAAGCCCTTTGAAGCATCAGACAAATGTGATTGAAATATCTTTTAATGGAAAACTCTCTTCTTGATGGCTATAACTTCAGCAAAAAGAATTTTTGAACTCCAGGCTCTGTCAGTTAAGCCCCCCCTTACATTGTTTTTCATAAAGACAGGGTTTCTGTATGGACTTGCACTTTCTTTCTGCCTAAATTGGTGTCTGAAAATAACATCAACCAGTTCATACAGCTACTAGTCTTTTTTCCAAATTTTATAGTAAGGGAGATTGCATGCTTCATCTCCTGGATGTGCACAAATAACTACATTTTTAGCTTCACAGAACAAAGCAGTTCAGGATGTCAGATCAGCTTCTTATTTTTTTTCCCAATCACCTAGGGTCGAGCAGTATCTAAATTTAGAAAAGAAAGGGGAAAAAACAACTCCAAAATAACAACTAATAAGCAAAAAGGTGTTGCTGGAAACACACGCCACGAACCACGATAAAAAGCTCTTCAATGACTGGAAACACACAGATATATATGTTTCCGGTCATTAAAGAGCTTTTTATCGTGGTTCATGGAGTACGTTTCCAGCAACACATTATCTAAAGTTACTCTCGCTAAATGGATTACTGACTGCATTTCATTGGTTTAGTCTCAAAAAGTCTACAAAAAAACAATAGGCCAGCACACATAGGCATAGGGTGCCTAAAATAAATATATTTTATTTAAACATAAATTAGGCAAAATATGTTTTGCCTAATTTATGTTTAAATAAAATATATTTATTTTTAGGCACCCTGTACCTGTGTGTCCTGGCCTATTGTTTTTTCATGGACGTTTGGAATTTTGGGGCCATGCATTTGCCGTACTTGCAGGAGTCTCTTATTGTTGTTATTCTCAAAAAGGACTAAATTTACCAAGATCTTCTCGAGCTCATTCAACTCAGTCCATGGCTGCTTCATCTGCCGTTTGGTCAAAGACCTCCATTAATAACACTTGTGCTGCAGCTACTTGGTTAAAGACCCATACATTTGTTATGCATTACAAGTTGGACATCATATCCAGAAGCAGAGCTTCTTTTGGTTCGACAGTGCTCCGCCATGTCCTTCCATGAGGACCTCCCAAGGGCTACTGTCCCATGTGTGAGGAAGAATACAAAGGATAACATCAGACTTATAAGTTATGTACTCACCATAGCCTGGCATCTGTATTGTCCATTTTCATTCTTCCTCACCTCCCTTCCCATTCATCTCCCGTCCCTGTCTTTCCAGGAAGTACCTGTTAGACTGTGTTTGGAACCATACAGTTCCAAGTTTGAGCCCTGTCTTTTTTATGTCTATTTTTATCTTTCTTGGACATGTGGGAGATTAAGCAGCAAACTCGATCTGAGGTAATGGGGACAGAATAGGGCATTATGGGTAGAAGGAGAAGTTTGAGAGCTGGATCCAAAGTCTAGTGTATGCGACCAAGTCAGATCAAATGCCAAGTTATGGTGAGTACATAAGTTATAATTAAACAACATCTTCCATATCTTTTCATTTTTTCCTTCCTGGCTTCCAAACCTCCGCAGGAAAAACATTTATTCCTGGGGACTTTTCTGTAGATTGGTTATACATCACCATTTTTCATCTCATCTCCTCCTATACTAACTGTTAGTAATTGAGCTTCATCTACCTCTATCATTGGCATATTTAATTCTTCTTTAAACATTTCCATTTGTTCCTTTTTTGGATTTCCATATTTCTCTGCTTTATACAGACTTTCATAGAATTTCTAATACTTCTACAGGATTTCTTGTTATCTTCCTAGTAACAAGCTCCCTAAGCTTGGCGACAGCCCATTCTGCTTTCTGTTGCTTGAGTTGTTTTGCTAAACATTTTTTATGCTGTGGAGCAATCATTCTAAACTCATGCATACTATCGGGGTAATCCCTTATTTTTTTGTTTATGATTCTGCATTTGCTCCTCTTCTTGTTCGGTGGGATTCCCCCTATTTTGCAATACTTTAACATTTGTCAGTCCCTCTAAATTATTGTTCCTTCATAACTATACCTCCCTTTTTTTTTTTTTTATTTCCACCCTATTTTTATACTCCACTTTAATTTTATCCCACTCCTAGCTGTATTTTCCGAAGAAATTGGTCTTCTCTAATAGCTCCTGAATAATTTCCACTACCCATTCTTAAGTTTCTCTGTTTTCAACAGATACATGGGAAAGCATCAGTGCCTCATTTTTATTTCATTACTATGTGTTTATATTTCAGTTGTTATTGGGGCATGATCTAAAATATTTATTGGGTGTGTATTAAGACCTTCAATTAAATGCACATGCTCCTGTAAAATGTAAATTCTCTCAAGCATAGCTCGGTTTTGTATCTTTGGGAATAATATGTAAATTCACTCGGAACTCCAAGTATTGAATTCATGTCTTTCATGCCAAATATTTTCATAAATTTCTTCAAAATATATACCCTCTGTTGTTATATTTTCTGTTCTGGGCCCCCCCAGCCACATCTCCGGTGTTGTATATTCCTTATTGAAAGCTGATTATTTCTCCCCGAATATTCTTAAGCTTCATTGTAGCAGTTTTAGGTGGAATATAAATACATGCAAGTGTAATCCTCCTCTCTTGCCAGTAGCCCCTTAGTACTACATACCTACCATTATTATCTTTATTATCCTCTCCTATCACTATTGGAGCTCCTCTTGCAATTAATATAAGGACTCCTGTTTTTCTTTGCCCCAGGTATTCTGCTAAATAACTATCCTTTATGAAATTCACATGTTCAGTTCTTTCCAAGTCTGTCTCCTGTAGCATAGCTATGTGCACTCTGTTTTTAATATAGTTTACTACTCTTTCTGTTTCATATTTAACTCAGACCATTGATATTTAAAGACATTAGAGAAAGCATTTTCTTAAAAAAATACCATTCCCTTCTTTTATGTATAACAGCTTTTTTGTTTAATGTGTAGCTCCAGCTTTTGTGTTACATGCATACACTGTTTGTTGGGTTAATATTTTATATCATTGTTTCTTCTCATACCCATTTGAGCCTGTGTCACATCTTACAAAACTTTTTGTTGTATTAAAAGCACTGAAACAAAAAAAGAAACACCCCAATACCTCCTAAAGCCCATTAGCTTAATGACACACAAAACTGTGTATATTTTCAAATAGGTTCATAGGTAGGTACTAGGCTATTGCCCTAGGGCCTGTATAAGCCTAGCCAAAAAGGTACCCTGGCTTTTACCACCCAAAAAAAATATTTTCCTGTGCCCCTGTCGAGCAGAGCCACAGAGGTGATCCCCAGGGTGAATTTCATATTTCCCACCCAATCATCAAGATTTTTCTTGAAGAGTACTAATGAGGAGCTTTGTTTGATACAGATAGGTAGTTTGTTCCAGAATATGGGAAGTCTCTGGGACAGGAATCTATTCTAATCCTTCCAGCATGTTCTGTTTATTGTGGTGACAAGGTGTAGGTCCCTAGAGTGTGTAGCTCGGAGGGATTGAGATTTCTTTAAGTAGAACATGTCCAACAACTCTGGGTTTGACATAGCTTTGTATGTTAGGCAGAGATCGCTTCTGAGTAGGCAATATGCGACGGAGTAAAGCTGGAGTTTTTTGAGACGGTCTGCATAGGGCATCTGTTTGAGGCTGGTAATCCTCTTTGTGAGGTATTTCTGTAGCATTTCCAGTTGTTGTAAATGTCTTGTGAGGTACATACCAAAAGGGGCGTTGTAGTCTATAATGGGTCTGAGTGTCGAGTAAAGGGGAACCATGACCTCTTTTTTTCTGGATGAGAAACCTTTTGTGATGTGTGCCACGTAGAATGATTTCCTGACTACTGTGGCAATGTGATTATCAAAGGAGAGACTACTGTCCGCCTGTGTCCCAAGGTCTCTTTATCACACTTTTGATGTTAAGTAGACTACCACCTATATGGTAGCTCATGGGTACGAGTTTTTAGCAAAGGGGATGACAATGCACTTTTTGGCATTGAGTTTGAGGCCATGGCTTTGACACCAGGCATCTGTCTCATTGAGGCCCTTTTGTAGGATGGTCCACATTGTTAGAAGTTGCGATTATGGCTCCTAGTTTGCAGTCATCTGCGAACTTTATTAGCCAGAGACCTTCTGTGTTAGCCTGTACTTCAGAAATTAGATACCAAACAGGAGAGGACCCAGGACTGAACCCTGTGGTACTCCACTTGTCACTGGTCTGAAGTTGGATTTGGAGTCTGCTTCTTTCACAGTCTGGGTTCTGTCAGTGAGTCAGTTGGCAATCCATCTTGTGAAATAGGGATTTATACTTATGAGTTTATCTATAATTCCAGAGTGGGGAATGGTGTCAAAAGCCTTGGCGAGATCTAGATAGGCTGTGTGAACCATCTTATCCTCGTCTAATGCTTTGATGACTGCTTCAAAGAAGTCTGTCAGGTTTAGGAGACATGACCTGCCTTTTACAAACCCAAACTGGGTGGGGTCCAGAGTTTGGAGATTACCAATATCTTTGTTTATAAGTTCCATGATGATACTTCAATGGCCTTGCAGACCAGGCTGATTAGGCTAATGGGGCGGTAGTTCTCAGGGTCCATGTTGGCTCCCCCTTTGTGGAGTGGGATAATTGTCACTGTGTGCCATTCAGTGCGCACAAAGCCGGAGGTGAGGCTATGATTGAACATGGTGCTTAGGTGGGGTGCCATTTCATTCTGTAGTTCAGTTCAATGCAGCCTGGAATGTTGTCAGGTCCATGGATGCTGTGTTCTTGGCTTTGGAGAGTGTTATTTTTTTTTTTTTACCTGTGCAGCCGTGATTACAGGAACTTTGCATTCTTCCGGTATAGAGAGGTGCCCTTTAGGGGGTGAGAGGGGGTTTAAGTTAGCACTGAACCTATCTGCCAGGATGCTGGCAATATCAGTTGGTTTTGTATATTTAGTGCCATTGTGCTGTAACTCAGAGCAGATCTGAGTGTTGCCATTGAGATTCTTGACATAGCTATAGAATGCTTTGTGGTTGTCTTTAGAATCAGTGGCAATTTTGTTTTCGTAACTAGCTGTGGAGGATTTTATGAGGGATCTCAGCTTCTTACTGAGGCTGACCAGGGAGTTATTCTAATAATGAGATTTTACTCTTTTTTGCAACAGTTTCTTTCTTCTATTGTAGAGTTTGTTTATGGCAGGGACCACCGGATTGGCTTCTTTTTTTTTGGAGGATAGCATCTTGGTTCTGTTAGGGATAGCACAATCCATGCACTCGTGTAAGTGCTTATAAAGTGCATTTGTGAGGATTCAGCAGTCATTCCTCTATTGTCCATCTGCATGGGTGTCATGAAGTTTGCCACTTCTGTCATAAGATGCGTGAAGTTGGCTTTGGAGAAATTTTTTACGGTGGTTTCCCTAATGGGGCCGAGATGTGGATGTCTAGGGTGATTAACTTGTGGTCGGATCTGACCAATGAGGAATTGACCTCTGGTGTGGAACACCAGTCGCTCATGTTGGTAATGACCAGGTCTAGGATATTGAAGTTTTACCCTCCTAATAGGAACACATGTTCCAGTCTGACAGCCACACTCATAGACTTGAGTTTAACCTAAAAGAAAGGTTACCCATGTAAATAATAACTATTAAAATAGTACCATTAAGAAAAAAATTTGTTTTACTTTTCAGTTAATTTTCTCTATCTTCTTCACCTCTCCAAAGAAATGTCGTTGGGTTGGCATAATGGTTAAGGTTGTTACCTCACAGATGCATGGTACAGGGTTTGAGTCTTATCTCTGATTATTAGCTAGGCTTGTAATAAGCTATAAAGCTGTAGCCAAGTTATTCATCAATAAAAGAATACAGGGCATAAGAAACATGTCCTGTGCAGACCACCTCAAAGCCCTATCCCTGTACTGTGTCTCCTACAGGCTCTCAAGGGGAGATCTATGCCTGGCATAAAGGCATTGTCAGGCCCCACTCTGATGGACCTCCTGCATATCCACAAAACAAACAGCACAAGAATTACCCATTCTAAAGACTTAACCCTTGCCTGTGATATACATAGGAACTGCCGGAGAGACAGGCATGTATCGCAGAGATGACTACTACTTGGGTATAGGCTCCTTGTCCATGTGAAGCAGAGTTCCTCCCTAATCCAATTAAAGTGTAATGTGGACAATTGGATGGGGAACAAGAAATACATGCCTGGTTTGGCACCTATGTCTCTAATGGACATAGGCAGCCTGTAAATGGTTCATCTTCCAGGCCCTTGCTTGTAAATGTTTCACCTCCCAAGCCCCTTCTTACACTTATCAAGGTTACCATAACTTGTCAGAGGTTTGGGATACATGGCTGGGTTTGAAAAGGCCCCTGTGATGTAAGCCTAGTAAACACCTATGAATCTTAGTGTTTTTCTGAAAATTAATGACATGAAGTAGGGCATATGCTTTAGAATTCCTTACAAGTTTAACACAGTCCAAAAAAGTCCAATATTTCCAGATTTACTTGTTCTGCCACATTTCACAAATATAATTATTGCTTTGTAATCCCACATTTGTCAATTTCCAAGTTACTGGTTTTATTCCTGTCCATCTCCTAAATCCTGTTTCTGCTTCATTTCCAGCATACTCGATTAAGGTTTCACTGGCACAGTCTCTCTGTGTTATTTATTACCAGGAGAACAAGAAGCAGAATCTCCTTCTGCTTCACAGCTCTCTTTATGTTGGACAAACTTTTGTATTTTCTCCTTAGCATGTACTTCATCAAAAAATAATTTTTGTCCCTCCAAGGAAAAATATTTTGGAGATAGCTGGGTATGGCAGTTTGAATCTCATGCCTGCTTTTTGACATTCCCTAAATAATGGAATAAATTTACTCCTCTTCTGCATGGTGTGAACAACAATCTGATACCTCCCACTTTTAGTACTGTGTCTTTTTGCCACAGTTCTGTTAGAATCAACTCCTTCTGCTGGTAAGATTGCATCTTTGCTGTTAAGGGTCTAGGTTGCTTTCTCATAGCCAGGTTTGGAGCGTGCATATTATGTGCCCTTTCAGTTAACAATTCCTGTTGTGGAATACTAGTCCAGTTGCTTATTTGTGCTTTCATAAAATTAATATAGTCTATTCCTTCCAGCTACTCTGGTACAGCAGAAAATACCAGCTTTTCCCTGTTTACTCTGTCCTCTAATTCTGTTAGTTTTTGAAACATCTCTTCCTGTGCAGTCTCATATTCAGCCAACCTTTTCTTCATTTTGAACTCTGAGTTTTGCAGTTTTATCACTTCATCTGAATATATAAAATGTTGAGAGCAGCGGATAAAGTCCAACACCATGAACCACCACACAGTCGAAGTATAGAATAAAACCAAGTTTACTGTTCCAAACTTTACATAAAAGACATTTAGCGCTTTCGTCAACAATTAGACTTCTTCAGAATAACAAAGTATCGCCTGCTAACAGCTTAAATACATTCACACCAATTAAAAAATTACATCATTTCCTTACTGGCCACCTTGTTACAGGAAATGCTTTCCATACAGTAAATGCACACTAAAATTTGACATAAATAAATGTGCCTTTACCTTTCGAATATAAATAATCACATCAAAATCCATATATTAACCTGTTCCCATAATATTAAATTAAATAACTGTTTTAATTTTAGGTAAGGTAATATAGATATCTTCTCATTAAGTCCGGGGGGGAGGGTGTATTCAATCTTATCTGCCATTTTAACTCAAGGAATTCTAAATATTCCTCCACAGGCCCCCCCCCCCTCCCAAATCCACTTGTTCAAGAATGAAGAAACTAAAGCTGTGCCTACTATTGCTATTGATGTGCTTATACAAGGCATTGTTATTATTTTTTTGTTTTATGTCATATAGATGCTGATATACTCTGTGCCCGAAGCCATTTTTTGTTTTTTCCTATATAGTACCCCTGACAATCTTTGCATACCGCAATGTAGACCACCCCTTTTGTATAACAGTACATTTTCTTTCTGTTCGTAATCTGAATATCTGTTTAAAGCGTCTTCCATTTTTTTCCAGGCTTTTGTTGTTTGAGTCAATGTACTGTATCAGTGTTTTGTTTATTTTAAACAAGTCTGTGTGCAATTGTCTTCTACATTCCTCTAGGTTACTGGAAGTCATGTGTGAAGCTTGCACTGCTTTTTGCTGAACAGTTGTAGTACTTTTCCCAGTCAGTGTTTTTCCTCACCTTTGTAGCTGATTTTCCGTCAGGTCCTCCTTATTTCTTTTTTCCTGGCATCCAAGCAGTAAACTTACTAGCCAGTTACTGAAATTTACCCAGACGTTTAGGTCCACTTGCTTTTTCTGCTAAGTTTTTGTTTTCACACCGGGAGAACTAGAATTAAGCTGTTACTAAATGTGCAGCCATCTTGGAAGTCTTTTTTAGAGCTTGTTTTGAGCTGACTTCTGGTAAGCACAGCAGTTTCCTTACTGCTTTTTTTTTGTTGATGAATGTTAAAGGAATTTCATCCTAAAATTTAAATTACAATTCTCTCTATCTTTCCACCAGCCATATCTTCCCAGTAGTGGCAACTCAGGCATGGAAATCACTCATTGCAAACCTAATTGACATCACTACAGCTTTAGATATCATTTGAAGAAATTTTTAAACAGAAGCGTTTGTTGTAAATGTTTTTTTCTGTAAGGCATAACTTAAATCCATAACTCCATAGTGCTCACTCTGTCCTTCTGGAAATGTAGTTGGGGTGGGGTAAACAGGACACCTGTCCCAAGTACCGTAGTGTTAGGAGACATGGTCATGAGCACAGAGAACAGCCTTTTTTTACACTCATGTTGACATGAGAATGGTGCACCAATGACATGAAGTTTTGGTGTTGAGTGGCAGATTAGAGGTGGGACTTTTTCTTCTTTGCTCTTCACATTGACATTGGTATGGAGATGAAATGGTGATCCTTGGATAACTACGAGATTAGTCAATATACACTAAATAAAAAAAAAAAAAACCAGCATAAACAGTGCTAGATCTGAGAAGGGACTTTTTTTTTATTTTTGCTTGCCAGATCTGAAAAGCAGCACTAAGTGTTAGATGAGCTAGCTATGGCTTTGCTTCCTCTTTATATTTACCTGATAACTTTATGCTAAAACGTCCATGATAGACTGACTGATTTCTCTCTCCTACCTATCCTGTAATCTCTTCTACTGTATCCCTCCATCCTACTTTACACCACTTCCCCACTCCCACAGCACCATCCTCCTTTTGTACTTCATTTGCTGTTCTACATTTCATTCATCACCCACCTTCTCTGGTGGACCCTATAAAACTGAAAGGATCCTGTCTTTGAGTTTGTAAGGCAGTACCCTGTACTGGCAGATGATTAGTCCATCCTATGCACAGACCGGCAGAGTGAGGAGCTCTGAGCTTTGGTAGACTGCCAGAGATAGGATACAGGGCACTATTACCCATATGCCAGTAAGACAGTGTGTTCTATGAACATCTACTGTTATAGGTAAGTAGTAGCAGCACTTTCCTTAAAGAACAGGGTGAATCAGAGAACTAACCCTTCATCCATGCCAAAAAAAAAAAAATACCCTCAGATTTCCGTTAACCAGGCTATTCAACACCCACAGCCAGAAAATAAGAGGAAGATAGTATTGCATCTGTCAAATATCCATAGGCAATTTAAGTATTGTGTAGATAGAACAGTTGTCATGTTATTTGTTCCAGGAATTTAGGGAGGACCAGTCAATAAGCAGTTTCCAAATGGATGGCTAAGGGTATTTTATTCAGCTGTGAAAGGCCTGGATGACTTTGCAGAGCATTTGTGGAGCTGCTCTATTGTCTTCTAATCACAGCATTTCTAAAAATGTTCAACAGCATGTCCAGCAGTAAGAAATGGTCTGGCATAGCCAGTTGCAGGACATTCTGCAAGTACTGGAACAACAGTTTTGCCAGGACAGAAAGGGACTATTTAGCCTCTTAACACTTTGATAGTCTTCCCATACGTAGTGAATACTGCAGCAGTGATCAGTGCGAAGAAAATAAAATGAAATAGTACAGTTTCGTAAGTACACTCACCATTTAGTGTAGATGTTCATAGTTCACATAGACTCACGTTTACAGGACCTGCTGTCACCTATCTTCCACCATGTGTGTTTTTTTCTACTAGTAATTTAGTTGCTAAAGTGGAGAAAGGGGTGTTACTGTCATCCACCATGTTTTCTCCTGTTTCTCCACTCCAGAGGTGTAAGTACCAGAGTAAGTATTCCTTTTCTTGCGATCCCTGTTCAAATCATTGCAGGAGTGCTCTGGGGCTCTCCTTTAAATTTTTTTGCTGCTGTTGTACATTTTGTTTTATTGTCTGGGATAAATTAAAACATGAAATGGGAACTTTACTCTTTCACCAGGCATATTCCTCATATCTTGACTGACATAACAGAACCAACAGTGGTGTGGGTTGCCTGCCCCCTTTTATCTGTGACGCATGCTTGCATCCCTGCATCAGGTTGGAGCCAACCCTTTTTAGAATGCCTGTAGAGGCCTGAGAGTCAACTGTCCAGGTGGACATCTGCCTGTGGTTATTTACCATATGTGGTAAGTAGTGCTATAACAGTGATCCTGCGTGAACATTTCCTGTTCTGATGAGTGCACTCCCACAGCTGCACTTCCTGCCACAGTCTTTTTCTAGAAAGGTATTTAAAACCAGAATGTATTATCCTTGCATATTTTTTAGTTTTGCTTGAAACTGTTGACACACTACTACTTAAGGAACATGTAGGTTACCACAGTGATAGAAATGGGAACTTTACTAATATTCTACTGCCCTTTACGTCTCTTTTATCCAAATTTAGGTTAAGTCTAAATGTTAGAAGTTGGTTTATGGTAATATTGTTGTCATTTCTTCTTTTATGTTTCACAACAGAATAACTCCATCAGGTATGATTTCTTTGTGAGTGATAATTTGATACTTGGGTGACTGATTGTAGCTGTGAGTTTAGAGGAGCTGTTGGGAATACTTAATGAAAATGGAGCCCCATCTGAAACCGTAATTGACAGACCGATAGCACTTTCTGCTGTTAATGCTCTTGGCAGGCCTGAATCCTATCTGTTTCCCTCTGGCATAATCAGTGTGGTGTACAGGTGTGCAGTAGCTTGCTGTGATCTCCAAAGGTTTTGCTGATGTATTACCATGTGTGTGAAGCATATCCACATTTAATGAAAGCCCGGAGGGATCATTAAATTATACAGCCTTTGTTGCCTGTAAACATAAGCGCAAAGCAGTACTGTGAACATATGGTTTTATTTCAGTCATGGTGCTTTATACCTTCTGTTTCCTTGAGCTATATAAAGACATTTGATAATTTTTAACCAGCTGTGCTGAGTTTTATTGTGTGGTTTTGTCTCTCTCGATTTCACTAAGCTGAGCATCAGTCTGCTGAAAGTATCAACAGCCTGCATAGCAAAGTTGGAATCTTCCAGTTTACACTTTTTCTTGTACCGAAGCATTCTCACTTGAGCGGAACATGCTGGCTATTTTAATCAGGGTAAACACTGCATGAGATGCCCATTATGGTTTAATGGTGTATTTCTTTGTCACATGGGTAAACCGTAGATATTTGCACATTATGCACAGTTTGTAAACACATGGGGAGAAAAGAGTAAGGAGTTAAAACATGTAAACCAGACATTGCACTTTTAATTTATTATTACTGAAAGGGAGACCAGACCTGCCCCAACAGATGCTAAACAATGCAAAGGTAGAATATAGGTGTGTTCTGAATGATGGTTCATTAAGTCTTTGTGGATTTGGGTTATCTGCTTGCAGGTAGCCCTCAGTTGGCCTGATTAACAAAGCCTTGGGTCCTGTATCGGTTGCTGTCCCTTCTTCCATGACGTCAGGTCGTCAGGGGTATAAAACATACTGCCGACGCCATTACATCAGTCTTTCTTGCTGTACGGTGCCTAAAGCAGAAGCAGTTTGCAAGTGCCTGTCAGCCGACTCCTGAAATTTTTGTTTTCAAGTTTCAGAACCGAAGTCTTCAACTAAAGCTAAGTACCCCATTGGGGAAACTTTTTCTTGCTCCTTTCCGATGTCAATAAAAGTTAATAATTACATTACTTGTGGAAAGCAAGTACCTCATAAAGATTTTCATTCGTACTGTATTCCTTGCCTAGGTCCTGACCAAGACATACCTTGCTTTCGGTTTTGTGCTTTATTTAATCAGTGCACTATCCGTCATCGGTATATTTTCGCTTCTAAATATTTCGGTTCTCAGTTTAATTATCCAGAAATGTCGTTGGTTAGCCATCCGACTACCGGGATTCCGAAAAAATGCAAAAATAAAGACAGAGACAGGCCGCCGAGGTCCAGAACTCCCGACGACGTTTCTCCTACTCTAGTCGCCAGTTCGCCAGTACTCAGTGAGGCACTTTCGCAGCCCCTGATACCTGCTACTTCTGATTCGCAGGCCTCTACTGAGACCCATTCGGAGTTCGGTATGCTGCGAGATGCTTCAACTATGGAACCCACGGATGTCTCTACTTTGGATGGGTCCAGAGCCGCTGTGCAGGCATTGGCTTCTGAGGGTGTATTCAGGCCTACAGACTTGCATATTAAACCAACGCCTCCTTCTTCTCTTAGGCCTAAATCTCGAACAATGCCTAAAACACTGATGGCGAGGCCACATGCTCAGGCCTCTATGCCCAAAAAACATATGATAAGAATTGCTGAAGACCTAAAAACTCTAATCAGGCATAGCCAACCCCCTCCCCCCTTTTCTAAGAGGCCTAGGACTGAAGTGGTTTATGAATCTTCTGACCAGGATTATGTTTTTTCTGATTTTTCTGATGATCTTGATTTGCCCTTATCTACTTATGAGGATTCTGATGTAGAGGACTCCATTCCCTCTGCTTCACCTCCAGAAGATTTTTCTTTTGGGGAAACCCTACATTCTCTAAGGGGACATTTCCACTGGGAAAGCCAGGATTTTTCTGATTCAGAAAAGAGGCTTAGGGATTTCTTACTCCTACCTCAGCATAGGCCTTTATTTATTCCTCCTGTACTAGACATTGTTGATGCTTTTTTGGAATGAAGTTTGGCCTCTGATTCCTTGCCTCCTGCTCCCAGAAAACCAGACAGATACTACAGGGTCCCTGAGTCACACAAGTTCCTTTTTAAAAATCCTATTGCTGATCCAGAGACTATTTTACAGGGTCTAAGGACATTAAGGCCTCTACTGCTAAAAAATCCTACCCCTTCTGATAGAGACTCCGGGGGGATGGATAGATGGGGTAAGAAGGTCTACACTTCTGCAACCTTGGCCATTAGGGCTTTAAACTGCCAATTTCATATGTTAAAGTATCAGCAACATGTTATTGGATTGCTTAAACAGAAAATGATGTTGATTCCTGACTGTGGAAAATGAAGAATTACAGGATTTAATGCATTCTGCTGAAGAAGTGGGAAAACACACTTTGCAATGTGGTTTTGATTCATTAGAGGCCTCTTGCAGGGATGCTTTAATGGGTCTGTGTTCAGAAGGCATGCTTCGCTTAAGGAACAATATTTGCCTAATCATGTTAAAGCTAAATTGTTGGATGCTCCCTTAAATCAGGACCGCCTGTTTGGCAACAAGGCTGAGGAAGTTCTTAAAAAGATGGAAGATAAAGCTAAATCTATGCAAACTGTTAAAGATTTCTTACAAGTTCAGCCTCCTAGTTTAGTAGGCACTGGCCCTCTAAGAATTGGTCCTTTCCAGCCCCTTCCAGGTCTTCTCAAGCCAAACCCAGACACAGCAAAAGCCCCAGGTTTCAGTCCCAGGGGACACACAGGACTAAGCAGTGGGGGCCTTCACTTCCAAATCTAGGAGTAATAAGACTCCCCCCTGTAGTAAACTGTCTCAATTACTTCCTTTTAAAATTTCCAAGCACTTATCAACTGACTGCCCCTTTGGGGGGAACGATTGCTCTTCATGCAAAGAACTGGGGATTGATTACCCAGGACAAGTGGGTTATAAATATAGTGTCCCAGGGATACAGATTTAATTTCTACACATTGCCAACACCAAGCAGGTGGCCGGACCTACCCCCAAATCAGTGGGCAGAGGCCCAAAAACAAGTGCTGTCTCTCTTAAGCATGGGGGCTATTCAGCTGGTAACAGAAGAGGAAAAGGGACAAGGTTTCGACTCGAGACTTTTCCTGTTGCCCAAAAAAGACAATTCATGGCTTCCTATCCTGGACCTGTCTGCGCTAAACACCTTTTTGGGGATTCCAAAATTCAAGATGCTGACTCTTCACCAGTTACTTCCTATGCTAGGCAAAGATGCCTGGTTTTCAAGACTAGATTTAAAAGAAGCATACCTGTACATCCCAATCAGGGAATCTTGCAGAAGATACCTATGCTTCAAAGCAGGCTACACGCACTATCAGTTCTCGGAACTGCCCTTTGGCTTATCTACTGCCCCAGGGTATTCACAAAGTGCCTAGCTCCAGTTATTGCATTTTGCAGGCAAAGAAGTATTCAAATATACCCATACCTGGACGATTGTCTAATTCAGGCAGAAAGCCAGGACATACTTTTGAATCATCTAGCCTTTGTACAAAGGGTTCTAACTTGTCTGGGGTACACCATAAACGAAAAGAAATCACAGCTGTTACCCTGTCAGCAAATTATATTCCTGGGAGCAAGCTTGAATACAACTTCCCAGATGGCCTTCCTCACGCCAGAAAAACAAATGCATTTGACAACTTACTTTAAACAAGTGGCCACAAAACCCCTACTATCTGCAAGGCAAATGCTGCAAGCCTTGGGGTTTATGGCCTCCTGCATTCTTCTAATTCCATATGCAAGACTGCATATGAGGAAACTACAGTGGCATCTAAAAAGCCTATGGTGTCAACATTCTCAGGATCTAGAAGCAATGATTCCTATCATACCTTGCCTTTGCCTAGAGTTCCTTTGGTGGGCAGAGGCCTGCCACCAAAACAAGGGACTACCTTTCACACCACCCCCTGCCGCCCAAACCCTAACAGATGCATCAGACAGTGCATGGGGGGTTCACTTGGCAGGGAAGTGCATTCAAGGCAAATGGAACCCAAGTCCAATGCACCTGCCTATCAATCAAAAAGAAATGTTAGCTGTACAGAATGCTCTGACAGCTTTCAAGGACCACATTCTTCCAGGACAACTAATGGTAAAGATGGACAACACCACTGATGTTCTTCATACCACATTGCTGCAGTCCTAACACTTGGGTAGTCCGCTGTCCCAGTCGGCCCGAATACCAAAGTATATGGCTGACGTCGGTCAAGGCGCATTAGTCTGACGTCAGGACGTCATGGTACAAATGCGCATGACCGACGTCATATCCTCAGTCTTTTTTGCCGCATGGTCCGATGCAGAAGCAGTTTTGCAAGTGCAGGTTGGCGTTCTGAGATTTTCCGAAGTCGGAGTTTCAGACCGAATCCAAGTTGGCTAAGTACCCGTTGGGGATTATTTTGGTTTTTCTTGCCTCAGTATTTTACCGGATGTCAGAAAAAGTGAATAACTGTATTTCTTGTGGGAAACAGATACCTCATAGGGATTACCATACCTTGTGTATACCTTGCTTAGGGCCTGAGCACGACGTTGTTGGCTGTCGCTCTTGTGCTAGATTTAACAAACGCACTATAAAGAGAAGATTAGATTGTGCCAGGTTAGTTTTGGGAAGCGGTGTAATTATAAAATGCCGCCGGATGCTCCGGCGCCCGCTTCCAAAGAAGCGCAAGGACAAAACAGCAAAGCCTAGGTTGGAAGAACCGTCCGTCCCGGACGCCGGTTCTTTAGAGGGCTCGGTGGAGCCAGGGGTTCGCCAGAAATTTCTTTGGAATCCCAGGGAGAGACTTTATTACTGCAAGATGTGACCTCTCAGGAGGTAGGCCAGGCGGAAGGGGCTTCTCAGGTAGCTGTTCTTCCCTCCCTGCCTAAGGTGGTTAGGCCCTCCCCTGCTGTTTCCAAGGCTTCTCCCAGGGGCAGGCCAGGTTTTGTTTCAGGAGTTACCCCTAGTTCTTCAGGGTCTGTACCTAAGAAGCATATGCTTAAGATGGCAGAAGATTTGATTACTATGATTAGAGGTTCTATGCCCCCTCCTGATAAGAGGCCTAGGGTGGAACCTGAGCTTGGGAGTTTTGAGCAGTGTTCGGATGCTTCTGAGTCTTCGGCTGAAGACTTGCAGGAGTATTCCCCTTACTCTGATTCTGATGTAGATGATTCTACTCCTCCTGCTTCTCCTCCTGAGGATTTTTCATTTTCAGAGACCCTTCATTCCATGAGGGAGCATTTTAAATGGGAAGGTCAGGATTTCTCTGATTCCAGGAAAAGGCTTAGGGAATTTTTGTTTCTACCTCAGCATAGGCCTTTAGCTATACCTCCTGTTCTAGATGTGGTAGAGGATGTTTTTGCAGAGGCTTCTCTGAACCCTGACTCTTTGCCTCCTGCTCCAGTTAAACCGGATAGATATTATAGGGTGCCTGAAGCTCATAAGTATCTTTTTAAGAGTCCTAGGGCAGACCCAGAAACTGTTTCACAGGGGCCTAAAGGTGTTAAGGCTTCTGTTGTTAAAAATCCTGTTCCTCCAGATAAAGAGGCTAGGGCTTTGGATAGATGGGGAAAGAAAGTGTATACTTCTTCCACTTTGGCCATGAGAGCTTTGAATTGCCAGTTTCACATGTTGAAATACCAAAATTATCTCCTTTCACAATTAAAGTCTAAGGTAGATGCTTTGGCGGAAGGTATTGAGTGTAAAGAGTTGCAGGATTTAGTTCATGTTTCTGAACAGGTGGGTAGGCATTCTTTGCAATGTGGTTTTGATGCTGTGCAGGCCTCTTCGAGGGTGGCTGCCACAGGTTCGGTTCTTCGCAGGCACGCCTGGTTGAGGGATCAGAATTTAGCTGAGCATGTGAAAACAAGGATTTTAGATGCTCCTTTACAATCTGATGTGTTGTTTGGTTCGCCTGTGGAAGCAGTTCTAAAGAAAATGGAAGACAAGGCTAAGTCTATGCAGACTGTTAAAGATTTTTGCAGGTTCAGCCTCCAAGTGTAGTAGAAATTGGCCTACCAAGGGGTGGACATATCCTGCTTATGATTCCCAGTCTAGGGGTAGGTCTAGACGTGGTAGAGGCAGAGCTCAAGGTTCTTTTAGGCCTAGAACAGGCAGTTCACCTGCTCAGTCTTCTGGTGAGGGCAGGGGTCAGTCCTTTCGTAAACAGACACAATGACCTGCCTTTTCAGCTGCCAGAATCTTCTCGTCTGGCAGCACCTTTGGGAGGAAGGTTGGCACTTTTCAAAGAAAACTGGAGTTTAATTACCCAAGACAGATGGGTATTGGATATCATTCACCACGGTTACAGGTTTTATTTCCATACCTTGCCTCCTTTCAAAGGCATACCAGACATTCCTCCTCAACAAAGGAAAGAGGCTCACAAGCAAATTTCTCTGTTGCTCCAAATAGGGGCCATTCAGCCGGTTCCTGTGCCAGAAAGGGGCCTAGGATTTTATTCTCGCCTGTTCCTAGTACCAAAAAAGGGGAACACGTGGAGACCAATTTTGGATCTGTCTATCCTCAACACTTATCTGGACATTCCCAAGTTCAAAATGTTGACGTTACAACAGCTTTTACCTCTGCTGGGCAAAGATCACTGGATGGTAACTTTGGATCTCAAGGAAGCTTACCTTCATGTTCCTATCAGACTAAGTTGCAGGAAGTATCTGCGTTTTCGAGCTGGGAATTCTCATTATCAGTTCTCTGCATTGCCCTTTGGCTTATCTACTGCGCCCAGAGTATTCACAAAGGATCTGGCTCCAGTGATAGCTTTCTTCAGGCTAAAAGGAATACAAATCTATCCTTATTTGGACGATTGCCTGATTCTGGCTCAAGGAAGGGACGTGCTTCTTCAGCATTTGGAATATGTGATAGCAGTGCTAAGATGCCTAGGGTATTCTGTGAACGAAATAAAGTCCAGTCTAGTACCCTCTCAAGACATGTGCTTTCTGGGTGTGAGACTGAATACAGCAACCCAGATGGCCTTTTTAACCCCGGACAAACAAAAGAATCTTTCACTTTACTTCCATCAACTATCTCATCAGTCCGGGCTGACTGCAAGGACAGTCCTTCAAGCCTTAGGGTTCATGGCATCTTGTATTCTGGTACTTCCCAATGCCAAACTGCATATGAGGAAGCTACAATGGTATCTCAAAAATGTATGGACACAGCACTGCCAGGATTTGGACACTGTCATTCAAATAATACCTTGCATTCCAAAGGAATTTTTGTGGTGGGCTCAGGAATGTCACCTAAACAAGGGACTCTCTGTGACCCAGCCAGAGGCGGGTCAGATTCTAACGACAGATGCCTCAGACACAGCTTGGGGAGCTCATCTGAATGGAAAGTGGATACAAGACAAGTGGCCTGCCAGACTGCAGCATCTACATATCAACATGAAGGAGATGTTAGCAGTCCAGTTTGCATTACTGGCTTTCAAGGATTTACTTCTTCCAGGGCAGGTGTTGATTCTAACAGACAACACAACTGTCATGTGGTACATCAACAAATAAGGGGGAACACATTCTTATCCTCTATGCAGGCAAGCAATGATTTTGTGGGAGACTGCGTTAAGCTTGCAGCTGAATCTTCAAGCAAGGTTTCTGCCAGGAGCACAGAACTCCTTAGCAGATGTGTTAATCAGGCAAATCATGGATCCCCACGAGTGGAAACTGGATCTTCATGTATTTCAGACATTGACAGTGTCATGGGGAACTCCAGACATAGATCTGTTCGCTTCTCCACTAAACCACCAGCTGCCAAAGTTTTGCACGAAAAGGTTTCATCACACAGCCTGGAAAGTGGATGCTCTTTCTTTCAGTTGGAAAAATCTTCTTGTGTATGCCTTTCCACCTCTGCCTCTCCTCCCAAAGGTACTTCTAAAGGTCAGACAAGACAAGCCAAGGATGATTTTAATAGCTCCAGATTGGCCTCGGCTGAGGAGTCTGGTAAGGAAGCCTCCATGGCCCTTACCTTTGATTCCACACCTATTGTCTCAGAAGGACGGGCATCTGCTCAATGTCAAGCTTCACTCTCTTCATCTAACAGCTTGGCATATTCTGTTTTGAACCATAGCAGGTCTCAGCTTCCTCAACAAGTTTTGAATGTGATTATGGAAGCCAGAAGACCTAGTACAAGGAAAGTGTACGCAGGAAAATGGAAGAGATTTTTATTTTGGTGTGCAGCAAAGGATTTGGATGTTTCTGAGCCAAATTTGAGTGTGGCTCTTCAATATCTTACTGAGTTATTGGACAAAGGTTTGTCTTTCTCTTCCATTAAGATTCATGCTGCAGCAATTTCAGCTCACTATGATTGTGACCCACCATTGTTTTCTCATCCTTTGTTCAAGCAATTTCTTAGAGGGGCAAAGAATATAAGACCCCACGAGCTCCTACTCCTGCTTGGGACCTCAATTTTGTGTTGGAGAAACTCACTCTACAACCTTTTGAGCCTGCAGCTACTGCTGAATTGAAATATTTGTCATGGAAGACTGCTTTTTTGTTAGCCATTACATCTGCAAGAAGGGTGTCTGAATTGCAGGCCCTTATGGCGGTTGAGCCTTTCCTGATTTTTCATAAGGATAGGGTATCTTTACGTACTAATCCTTCCTTTATGCCTAAAGTGGTTTCTAGTGTGGCTTTAAACCAAACTATTCATTTGCCTACCTTTTATGCAGATCCCCAAAATAAGGGGGAAAAGATTTTGCACACTTTAGATGTACACAGGCAGTTGCATTATTACTTAAGCAGGACTAAGGATTTTAGGCAGTCTCAGCAGTTGTTTGTTTCTTTTGCTTTGAGTTCTCAGGGCAAGCCTGTGTCAAAACAAACTATTTCTAAGTGGATTGGGTTTTGCATTGCATTTTGTTATTCCCATCATGGCAAGGAGATTCCAGCTGGGATTAGGCCTCATTCCACTAGGGCTACTGCCACTTCAACAGCATTTCTAAGGGGGGTGGCAACTAAGGATATTTTGGAGGCAGCTACTTGGAGTTCAGTGCATACTTTCTCTAAGCATTACCACCTTCCTCTCTACTCTAAATCTAGGGCTGGTTTTGCCAGCTATTTTGCAGGGCATGTTGTCAGCTCCTGCTTCCTTATGATTTGCCAGCCTCCCTTACCTCTGCTTTGGGATTCTACCCAAGTGTTAGGACTGCAGCAGTGTGGTATGAAGAACATAGTACAGTTTTGTACCTACCATAAATGTAGATGTTCGAAGATCCACATTGCTGCAGTCCAATTTACCTCCCTCCTTCCCCTCTGTGTTTAGGGGTGGTTGTGGGTGAGGTTATACTCTTGTAAATTTGTATATATTGTATATATATTTGGTGCAGGAGTGTGTGGTGTTTTTTGGTTTTAGCCTTATCTTTTTAGGGTCTTCTGACATCTGGGGCAAGAAAAGACTGAGGATATGACGTCGGTCATGCGCATTTGTACCATGACGTCCTGACGTCAGACTAATGCGCCTTGACCGACGTCAGCCATATACTTTGGTATTCGGGCCGACTGGGACAGCGGACTACCCAAGTGTTAGGACTGCAGCAATGTGGATCTTCGAACATCTACATTTATGGTAGGTACAAAACTGTACTTTTTGTGGTACATAAACAAGTAGGGGGGGGTACACATTCTTACCCCCCCTCTGCAGACTAGCCATGGAATTGTGGAACACAGCCTTGAGCTACCAAGTGCACCTACAAGCTCAATTCCTACCAGGAAAATTAAATACACTGGCAGACTGACTAAGCAGAAACCTCATGGACCACATGAGTGGAAACTGGAACCAAGGATTTTCAACATGTTGACAAGCAAATGGGGAAGCCCAGATATAGACCTGTTTGCCTCTCCCCAGAACTACCAATTGGACAAATTTTGCAAAAGTACTCCCCATAAACAAGCCTGAAAAGTGGATGCTCTGTCCTTCAGCTGGAAAAAACTTGGATGCTCTGTCCTTCAGCTGGAAAAAACTATCAGTCTATACCTTTCCCCTTCTGCCTCTACTCTCCAAAGTACTACTAAAAATCAAACCGGACAAACCAAGGATAATTTTGATTGCTCCAGACTGGCTACGCCAACACTGGTACCCCCTCCTGCTCAGTGTCACGGTTATCCCCATCGCACCTGCCTCAAACTCCTTCCCTGTTGTCTCAGCAGGAGAACCAGATTCTGCACCCTCAGCTTCTAACACTGAACCTAGGAGCCTGGCTAATTACCTAATCTCTCCTGTACCATCCCTCAGTAAACCTGTGATGGATATAATTTTAGAGGCAAGAAGGCCTAGTACTAGAAAATCTTATGCTGAAAAATGGAAAGGATTCTGTTCCTGGAATGAGCACAGCAGTGCCCAATTTACCTCAGATTTTACAATACTTAACTGAGATACTTCACAAGGGCCTGTCTTTTTCCTCCATCAGAATTCACGCCTCAGCCATTTCAGCTCATTATAACACAGAAATCCCCTCTTCTCTCATTCATTGCTCAAACAGTTCCTCAGAGGGGCAAAAAATTTGAGACCACCCAGGAGAGCTCCAATCCCAGCCCTGGGACCTTAACTTTGTTTTGGAGAAACTCACTCTACCTCCTTTCGAGCCAGCTGCTACTGCAGACTTAAAATTTCTTTCTTGGAAAACAGCTTTCCTTTTAGCAATCACTTCAGCAAGAAGGGTATCTGAATTACAGGCCCTTATGGCAGTGGAGCCTTTCATCATCTTTCATGCGGACAGGGTATCCCTCAGAACCAATCCGTCCTTCATGCCCAAGGTGGTATCCAGTATGGCTCTTAATCAGTCCATTCATTTGCCAACCTTCTTTCCCAATCCACAGAACAAAGGGGAAATGAATACTGCATTCTTTAGATGTGCACTGAAAACTCAGATTCTACTTGGACAGGACTAAACCTCAAAGGAAATCTGAACAACTGCAGGTGACATTTGCTGCAGCGGCAGAGGGGAAGGCTATTTCAAAGCAAACCATTTCTAAATGGATAGGCCATTGCATTCATTTCTGCTATAAGCACCATGGAAATCCTATCCCACAGGGGATCAGACCTCACTCCACGAAGGCTGCATCTGCCTCTACAGCCTTTCTCAGAGGAGTCCCTACCAGGGACATCCTAGAAGCTGCTACCTGGAGTTCTGTGCATATTTTCACCAAGCATTATCATTTGCCAATTTTCTCTAAATCCAGAGCTGGCTTTGCCACTGCAGTCTTGCAGGGCCTTATAGCTGGTCCTAATGCTATCTA
The DNA here is from genome assembly GCF_019279795.1 of Protopterus annectens. Taxonomy (NCBI): domain Eukaryota; kingdom Metazoa; phylum Chordata; order Ceratodontiformes; family Protopteridae; genus Protopterus; species Protopterus annectens. The sequence continues at coordinate 1,422,268,688 of NC_056745.1, forward strand.
ATTTCCTCCTCCCAACCATAGCTTTGGGAATCTACCCAAATGTAATGACTGCAACAGTGAAACATGAAGAACATAGTACAGTTGTGTACACTTACCATAAATGTAGATGTCCGAGTATATTCACTGTTGCAGTCCTGGATGTTCATCATGTTTCACTGTTGCAGTCATCACTGTAGGGTTCTTCCTGCCGGCAGGCAGTCCTCGGTCGGCCAGAATCCCAAAGTCTGGGTCCAGCGTCGGCTGTTCAGTCATGCTCCCTGACGTCAGAGCACAGGGAGTACAAAGCTGCCAGCTGATGCCATGTTCTCCAGTCTTTCTTGCCCTGCGGTGAAAGCAGTTCGCAAGTGCTGGTCGGCTGACTCCTGATATTCTTTCGTGCTTCAGTCCAAAGACTTACTACTTCTTCTCAAAGCTAAGTACCCCATTGGGGAAACTTTTGTCTTGCTCCAGTCCAATGTCAGAAAAAGTTAATAATTGCATTTCTTTTGGGAAGCAAATACCTCATAAGGATTTCCATTCTTACTGTATTCCTTGTTTAGGCCCTGACCACAACATAGCTAGTTGTCGGTTTTGTGCTAGATTTAACCAATGTACGATTAAGCGGAAGTACAATTTTGCTTTTCACTACTTTGGTAGGCGATTTAATTATAAAATGCCGTCTGACACGCTTCCGACTACCGGAGTTCACATACGATGCAAGGATAAGGACAGGCCTCCGAGGTCCAAATCAGACGACATTACACAACCAGCTTCAGGTTCGTCCGTCGTCAGTGAGGCGCTTTTGCAGCCCCTGTCATTGGCCATTTCAGAACCGATAGCCAAAACGGACTCCCACGAGGAGCCAACTAGGCCTTTGAGCACTCCAGCTGCAGGACCTTCGGACAATGCTCCCTCGGATGGGTCCGGAGCCGCTGTGCAGGTACCGGCTTCCGAGGGGGTTTTCAGGCCTACACAGCTTCTGATAAAGGCAAAACCCAGGACAAAGACAAAGACTCCTTCTAAATCTAAGCCACCAGCCCAGGCCTCTTCTGATCCAGGACCCAAATCACAGAAACAGTTACTTAAAATGGTGGAGGACTTGCTAACCATGATTAGGGGTTCACATCCCCCTCCAGACAAAAGGCCAAGGCAAGAGTTGGATTATGAATCTTCTGATCAGGCATCTATTTCTTCAGTGTCTTCCTCTGAACAGGAATATTCTTTCCCTCCTTATGAGGATTCTGATGCTGAGAAATCTATTCCATCAGCTTCTCCCCCTGAGGATTTTTCTTTTGGGGAAACTTTACATGACATGAGGGAACATTTTCACTGGGAGGGGCAGGAGTACTCGGAATCTAAGAGAAGGCTCAGGGATTTCCTTCTTCTTCCCCAACATAGACCCCTGGCTATTCCTCCTATTTTGGATATTGTGGATGATACGTTTTCTGAGGCTAATTTAACTCCTGACTCCTTTCCTCCAGTGCCTGCTAAGCCCGACAGAAATTACAGGGTCCCTGACTCCAACCAGTTCCTTTACAAAAATCCTACTGCTGATCCAGAAACCATTTCTCAGGGTCCTAAGGGGGTTAAGGCTGCCTCTGCTAAAAATCTTATTCTGACAGATAAGGATTCCAGAGCTTTGGAGAGATGGGGCAAAAAAGTGTATACTTCTGCTACTTTACCGATTAGGGCTTTAAATTGCCAATTTCATATGCTTAAATATCAGCAATTTCTACTATCTGTTATGAAACAAAAGTTAGGTACCATTTCTGCATGTGTAGATAATAAGGAATTACATGATTTGATGCATGCTACTGAACAAGTGGGGAAGCATGGTTTACACTGTGGTTTTGATGCCTTGGAAGCTTCTTGCAGGGCGGCTGCCTCTGACACAGTCATTAGAAGACATGCTTGGTTAAAGGAACAAAACTTACCTGATCAAGTGAAAGCAAAGTTACTGGATGCTCCTGTTCAGCATAATGTTTTGTTTGGGCCTAAGGCTGAAGAGGTGATAAAGAAAATGGAGGATAAGGCAAAATCCATGCAAACGGTTAAGGATTTCTTACAAGTTCAGCCCCCTAGATTTAGCAGAAATTGGCCAACAAAAAATTGGTCTTTTCCCAGCTTTGACAGGTCTCAGAGTGGTAGATATAGGCGCACCAGAGGGAGGCCTCAAACACAGACCTTAGACAATGGAGTGCTTCCACCTCCAGGGGTGGAGAGGACAGACCTCAATCATATAGAAAACAGTCTCAATGACTTCCCCTGCATGGCTCCAGGAACTTCTCTCCTGGATGCCTCTCTAGGAGGAATACACTCTCTTTTTCAACAAAATTGGACTTACATAACCCAAGACAAGTGGGTTCTGAATGTAGTTTCAAGAGGTTACAAATTCCACTTTCATACCTTGCCAAGACCAAACGGATGGCCAGACCTACCAAAACACCAATGGTCCGAGGCATTAAACCAGGTGGGGGATCCCTCATGGCTATGAGGGCCATAGAACTGGTTCCACAATCAGAGACTGGGCAGGGCTTTTACTCAAGGCTCTTTCTAGTTCCCAGAAAGCAAAACTCATGGAGACCCATCCTGGATCTTTCAGTCTTAAATACTTTCCTGGAGATACCAAAGTTCAAAATGCTTACTCTGCAGCAGGTCCTGCCAATGTTGAGCAAAAATGCATGGATGGTGACATTGGATTTAAAGGAGGCTTACCTACACATCCCTGTCAGACAGGAGTGCAAACAATACCTCCAGTTCAAGGCCAGCTCGAAACATTACCAATTTTCTACGCTGCCCTTTGGCTTGTCTACTGCGCCCAGGGTCTTCACCAAGTGCCTGGCACCAGTAGTAGCTTATTGCAGACTCAAGGGTATTCAAATTTACCCTTATCTGGACGACTGCCTTATTCAAGCAGACAGCAAGGATGTTTTACTCCAGCACCTGGAATTTATTCAAAATCTTTTCAAGTACCTGGGATTCACTGTAAACATAAAAAAGTCAAATTTGACTCCCACACAACAGATAACTTTTCTGGGTGCTCTTTTAAACACAACAACCCAGATGGCATTCCTGACATCCGAAAAACAACTACAGCTGGCTTCCACTTTCAAAACTTTGGCTTCTGTAACTCAGCTAACTGCAAGGAAATTCCTGCAGGCTTTGGGTTACATGGCCTCCTGCATCCTTCTCATACCAAATGCAAGACTACATATGAGAAAAATACAATGGTACCTAAAAAGTGTATGGTCCCAGCATTGCCACAGTCTAGACACACAGATTGCTGTCTTGCCTTGCCTACAAAAGGAATTCCATTGGTGGACCATGACATGTCTTCACAACAAAGGCAAAGCCTTCAGTCTACCTCCAGCCAGCCAAGTGTTAACCAAGGACACCTCGGATTACGCATGGGGAGCCCACATGCAGGGAAAGGGTCTGCAAGGTTTTTGGACAGAGGATCAGAAGCACCTACATATCAATTTAAAAGAGATGTTAGCTGTTCAGAAAAACCTCAAGGGGTATGCCTTTCCACCACTACCTCTTCTACCACGGGTGTTATTAAAGATCAAGCAGGATAAGCCCAAGATGATGATTCTACTGGCCCCAAATTCTGGTACTCAACACTGAAGAATCTATCTCAGGAACCACTTGGATTTTGCCTCAGATTCCCAATCTGTTGACCCAACACCAGGGCCAGGTTCTGCACTCTCATGTCAAAACTCTCAGCCTGGCAGCCTGGCGAATTCAAGATCTATGATTAATCCTCCCCCTTCCCAAAAAGGTCATGGATGTTATCTTAGAAGCCAGATGGCCTAGCACTAGAAAATCTTATGCAGGCAAATGGACGAGATTTTGCACCTGGATGCATGCTCAGGATTCGGATCATCTCATTCCTAATATCCCTCAGATTTTGCTGTACCTAACAGACATGCTACATAAGGGTTTATCGTTCTCCTCCATAAAAATTCATGCCTCAGCAATCTCTGCACATTACAATACAGACCCTCCACTCTTTTTGCATCCACTTCTGAAACAATATCTACGAGGAGCAAAGAATTTAAGGCCCCCAAGGACACCACCCATACCTGCCTGGGACCTCAACTATGTTCTGGAAAAGCTCACTCTGCCTCCTTTTGAGCCTGCTGCCACAACTGATATTAAGTATTTATCATGGAAGACAGCTATCCTACTGGCTTTGACTTCAGCCAGGAGAGTCTTGGAGCTACAAGCACTCATGGCGGTGGAACCTTACATTATTTTTCACCAAGATAGGGTGTCTTTAAGGACTAATCCTACTTTCATGCCTAAAGTGGTTTCCAAAGTGGCTTTAAATCAAACTATTCACCTGCCAACTTTTTTCACTAATCCACTAAATAAGGGGGAAAGGATCTTGCATTCCTTGGATGTATACAGACAACTTCGTTTTTACCTGGACAGAACCAAGGATATCAGGAAAACAGAGCAACTGTTTGTTTCTTATGCAGTAAACTGCCAAGGCAAAGCCATTTCAAAACAGACCATTTCTAAATGGATTGCGCATGGAATCAGATTTTGTTACTCTCATCATGGAAAGCAAATCCCAGGAAAAATTAGGACTCACTCTACCAGAGCTGCTGCCACTTCAGCTGCCTTTCTCAGGGGAGTACCTACCAAAGATATTTTGGAAGCTGCAACTTGGAGTTCAGTGCATACTTTCTCTAAGCACTATAATCTCCCTCTACTCTAAGTCTAGGGCTGGCTTTGCTTCTGCAGTCTTGCAGGGCCTTCTAGCTGCCCCTTCTTCTCTATAACCACCACCCCTTATCTCAGCTTTGGGATTCAACCCTAAAGTGATGACTGCAACAGTGAAACACGATGAACATAGTACAGTTGTGTACACTTACCATAAATGTAGATGTTCGAGTGTCTTCACTGTTGCAGTCTGCTACCTCCCTCCTGTCCCCTCTTATACTTTCACTAGTGTGCTTACCTACTTCACCTTTCTTCTGAGGTGTATTTGCTACAGGCTATGGGGTTTGTGGTATGTTATTTTTTGTTTTTTTACTATTGGCCTTCATTTTTAGGCACCTGACATCTGGGGCAAGAAAAACTGGAGAACATGGCGTCGGCTGGCAGCTTTGTACTCCTGGCGCTCTGACGTCAGGGAGCATGACTGAGCAGCCGACGCCGGACCCAGACCTTGGGATTCTGGCCGACCGAGGACTGCCTACCAGCAGGAAGAACCCTACAGTGATGAATGCAACAGTGAAGACACTCGAACATCTACATTTATGGTAAATGTACACAACTGTACTTTACCCTCCCTCCAGCCCCCTAACTTCTTTTGGCTATACCTCTACTTTCCTTTACTAGGCTTAAAAGCTTTTTGGTTGGAGGTATATCATTGTATTTGTACAGCTAATCGCTTCCCATTAGGAGGGTACCTGACATCTGGGGCAAGAAAAACTGATGTAATGGCGCCTGCTGCATGTTTTATACCCCTGACGACCTGACGTTATGGGAAGAAGGGATAGCAACCGATGCAAGACCCAAGACTTAGTTAATCAGGCCGACTGAGAGCTACCTGCAAGCAGATAACCCAAATGTGATGACTGCAACAGTGAATACACTCTGACATCTACATTTATGGTAAGTGCACACAACTGTACTTTCCTTATCCCTCCAGCATGATCTACTAAAAAAAAAAAAAAAAGGTTTATGTATGATACCATAGTACTTGTCAAGGTTAAATTCAACAGGATGAAATGTTCTAGCCAAGGCTTTATGTTGATGAAACACACACAAATGGTTTACTGGAAGGTTAGGAGCAAGTACCCCTGTGCCCCCCCACCTACACACATTTAAGAGGATCTTTGTCTGTATCACCCTTTTACTTAAATGCCCTAAATTCACCGTCCCATAACTGCAGGGGGAAGAGAAAAGCCCATCATTACTAGATAACTGCTGGTACACAAACTGAAGCTGCACTGGCAGAGATTTCCTACAGGGAACAATGACGCGGGGGGGATTTTAGCTTCAGGGAACTGAACTCATTCAGTTGAAACCTTGCTAAGTTAAACATGACCGAGAACAGCTTTTGTTTTTATGGCTATGTTATATGTCACTTAATTTTCAAGAGGGTTATCAGGATGGTATTGCAGTAAAATTGTTTCACAAGCATGGTGCTTCCTTTAGCACTTTACTTTCATGAAATCTGCCCTGAATCCTTACACTCACCTTGACATAAGAGTTTGCGGCTGGTATCTTAACAAATGTAGTCATTAAACAATTAAATAGCTATGAAGGTAAGTAAACATCAGTTTAAAGTAAATGGATTATCTTGTGGATTTGAGCACTGAATTTAGTAATTGTCAGAATGTGTCTTTTCACTACATTATATAACCAGTATAGAACTGCAGATTACTTTTCTCCATATTTCCAGAATTTTAAAACTTTCTTTTTGGGCAGCTTTATATATGATGCCTGTTAAATGTCAGCTACCTCAGATGAAGCCCTGTTTTTAAAGCAGCTCAGATTTTAAAGTGCATGCATACTATTAAAAAGAGCAAAAGCTTTCAGTAGCAGTTTGGTACCCAGTAATACAGATTTTATTTGCACATCCTCACAAATGAGATTGTAAGGTTTGAGATGCTTTGTGGGTTACACACGTGATGGATTTATGGTGGTTAAGTTCCACACTTACCCAAAGGATCTGTTTGCCTCTTGCAAATCTAGACTGTGTCATTAATGCTACCATCTTGGTACCCATTTTTGTCTCCTTTTGACTAACTTGCTGTATAGTACTCTGGTAGATGCTGTAAAGGAGCTTAAGCAGACCACATCTGTAGTCCCCTTTTGATTCTATACGTGGAATACCCAAACACGTCTAATGTATTCACGTGTTCTAACCATCCTGTTGTTAACCGTTGTTTAATCTCAGTCTTGGACAGAATCTGTGCGAAGTTCACAGCTTGATGCTGGTTCTGGGAAGTGTGCGCTCCCTTCACCCATCAAGAGTGGGTGGGTGAGGGGAGGCAGCAGTTCAAGATATGCGCCAAAACATATTCAGACTGAATCCGCATGTGCATTAAATTCCTTTCTTGTCTTTTTGCCATTGTTCATTAATGTATTCATTATTTCAAAATAAAAAGTGTGCCCCCACTCATGGAGGCCTACTCAAGTTTTCATATTCTTATCTTTTGTTTTTTTACCACAGTTTTGCCTGAGGTGTAGTGACTGATAACCACCTACCACAGTTTTTTATTTTTTAATTCCTTTATTAAATTAATCACTTAAGACATAGACAAACATGAATTAACACAAAAGAAAGCAAACCATATTAAAATGTTTTCAATTACATACATTATAATTTACATATGTTCTTTTTTATAACTATCATCATTACTGCATTACGTAAATTGCTCAGTTCCTGCTTTCCCTTAAACCTCATTTCTTCTCCTCCCAAACATTATTCTGCATCTATTGTTCCCACAGTTTCCATTTATTTCTGTGTAAGTTTGTTACCTTTTAAAAGATCTCACCTCAGTTCCTTTGTCTCTTTTACAATATTCAATACTTCAAATATAGTTGGTTTAGACTTTGATTTACATTTTTTAGTAATTACTCTTTTGGCAGCCGTGAGAGAGAAACTTAACAAGGTCTTACTATGTCTAGGCAATTCAGATACTGTGTCCCAGCACAAAAGAATTGTATCCTTAGTTATACCCATTCCCCAGCCCAATATGTTTGACAGAGTACTCTGTAGGGAATATTTAAAGCCTTCCAACTCATTACACTCCCAGAAGATATGTTCACAATTACCTCTTTCTTTCCCATCACACCTCCAATATTTGCCATCTACCTGAGGACAAATTTTTTGGAGTCTACTTGGGATATAAAAATACTTATGCAAACACTTCCAGGCAAAAATCCTAACCCTTTGTTGCATACTTGGGAGCCATACATATGTCCTCTAGTTGTTCCCTTGTAAATTGCTTATCTAGTCTCTCTTCTCAGTCTTTTCTTACCTCCTCTGATTGATTCTTATAGTTATTGTGCAATATTTAATAAGTCTTATTAAGTATCCCTTTTTTAACAGCAGCTTTTGTTCCAGATTCAACTAAGAATTCTAACAGAGGCAGTCTTTCACTTAAGATTCTCCTGTCCCTTTATGTTTTCCTCTTCTGTTTGGTAGGGAAGGTAGTCTCTAGCCTGCAGTCCAAATGTCTTTTTGGCCTCATCCCATTATGTTACCTTTCCTTCTCTAGTTATTTGCTTCCAATACCTCAGTTCCTTTGCCAGTTTTCTCCAGTAAATTCCAACCCCCTGTTGCCTATTCTGTGTAACCCTACTTGCAGTCATCCATGCTGGCAGAATCTCCTTTCTCATTATGGCTTAGTGCTTTCTACTAATTTATGAATATAATAATCTGTGTAGCTGCTGCTGTTCTTAAGAATCTGTATCCAAAATTCCACTATCACATTAATTCTAGAGGCTCCCCCGACACACACGCACTCAAACTTCAACATTATCCCTTTCCAGTTTGAATTACTTTTGTCCTGTTTGTGTTATGCACATGAACCCTAATTGTGTAGCTGTAAAACATCCCTTCAAATCAGGTAATCCTAAACCACCTTGTTCTATTGGAAGGATCAACTTATCCCACTTAAATCTTGCTGTCTTCATAAATCATTGTCCACAACTTCTCTGGTTGATAAAAATATGCCTGACCTGTATATAAAACTAAGAGGGCTAAAAACATTTTCAGTACTTGTATCCATAAACATAAGCAAGAACTCCCAGTTTCTCATGTTGTATTGTCTGTAGTTTAGTCTTTTCCCACATATCCTTAGCCACCATAAGAGAAGCCTTTTTAATCCATACTCCTAAATACGTGATCTTATTGTGTCCCCATAAATATGGGTATTGTGGAACCAGTTCATATGTGAGTACTTAATTTATGGCAGTAGCCTTTGTTTTATCTTCATTAATTTCATATCCTGAAAAGACTTGAAACTGTCTCAAAAATGTCCCACAACATCGAAATGTCTTTATCTGTATTTATCAGGTACAAAATTATATTGTATACTAATAATACCAACATCTCTTGATTATGATGCTAAGTAAATCCTTGAATTTGTGAGTCCCTTATTTTCTTTGCCAATGGCTTTGAATGTATAGCAAATAGCAAAGGGGAAAGAGGAAACCGCGTCAGGTTCTACTGTTCAGACAGAGAGGAACCCTCCCACTTAAATTCTTGCCTGTGATCCCTCATATATCTTCCTAATTAACCTTATTATTGTATCAGGGAATGTAAATGTTTCCATTGCCCTACACATAAAATCCCAGCTTAGCCTGTGGAATGCTTTGTCTGCATCAAGACCCATCAATAACAGTGGTATTTTTCTTACAATCTGCTTCCCACTGGATCGTCATTGTTCTGTCAATGTTGCAGATGTTTGCTTCCCCTCCACATAACCACATATATCCTTCTATTCTCATGTTGCAGTATTCATTACTGTAGGGGAGGTTGCTGCCTGCAGCACTGGACATCTGGCCAGTATACCAAAGTCTCAAGAGCAGGGGTACATGCAACGTTTGATGTCAGAGCCATAAACCAACATTGGCCATAAAGGTGCCGTCTGCATGTACACACGTCAGAACTTTTCTGCCTCAGTGATATTCGGATTTCTGATCGCCAGCTTCGGGAAGCAGTTTGCTCTTTTGACAGCCATCTGCTTCAGATGAGTACCCTTTGAGTTTTTTTTATCTATTCCTTAGCTTTTCAGATGTACATGTCAACTTGACAGGGGAAGTGTGCTTGTGGAAGACAAATTCTACAAAAGGACATGCACGATAAGTGCTTGTTTTGTCTAGGGGAGGCCCACGACCATACGTCTTGTGACATTTGTAAATCGTTTGTGCCTAAAACTCTTCGCAGCCATTTGGCTGCTCTCAAACTCTATCTAGGGAACCAGAGGCTCTGGCATCTAGCGTTAGGTATGGAGGGTGGGGTATTTACTTCAGACGAAGGATATGAAGAATGCCCAAAAAGTTAGGCCTGATGCCCATGCTGCACCTCAGGAGTCCAGTGAGACTCTCAAGGCAGATGTTAGCCTTGGGTCCCATCGGATGCCTGTTTCTCAGTTGGAACCGTAATGGAAGCTGGCCCAATGGAAACGCTGAGTACATCTTTTGAGGTTGATAAACCATCAGATGTTCTTCATCTCACATTGCTGCAGTCCTTGCATATGGGTAGTCCGCTGTCCTCGGTCGGCCCGAATACCAAAGTATTAGGCTGACATCGGTCAAGGTGCTTAAAACTGACATCAGGACGTCAGGGTACAAAAGCGCATGACCGACGTCATTTCCTCAGTCTTTTTTGCCGCATGGTCCAATGCAGAAGCAGCGTTGCAAGTGCCGTTCGGCATTCTGAAATTTTTCGAATTCGGAGTTTCAGACCGAATCCAAGTTGGCCAAGTACCCTGTTGGGGATTATTTTGTTTTTTTCTTGCCTCAGTATTTTACCGGATGTCAGAAAAAGTGAATAACTGTATTTCTTGTGGGAAACAGATACCGCATAGGGATTATCATTCTTTGTGTATTCCTTGTTTGGGGCCTGAGCACGACGTTGTTGGGTGTCGCTTTTGTGCTAGGTTCAATAAACGCACTATTAAGCGAAGGTTAGATTGTGCTAGGCTGGTCTTTGGGAAGCGGTGCAATTATAATATGCCGTCGGATTCTCCGGCGCCTGCTTCTGCAAAGAAGCGCAAAGACAAAGCAGTTAAACCCAGGCAAGATGAGTCGTCCGTTCCGGACGCCGGTTCTTTAGAGGCTTCAGTGGAACCGGTGGTTCCGACGGAGACTTCTCTGGAGTCTCAGGGGGAGACTTTGATTTTGCAGGAAGTAGTCTCTCAGGAGGCAGGTCAGGCCGAAGGGGCTTCTCAAGTTACTGTACTCCCCTCCCTTCCTAGGGTGGTTAGGCCTTCTCCTTCGGTTTCCAAGGCTTCTCCCAGAGGCAGGCCAGTTTTAGCTCCTGTTGGGGTGTCTCCTAGTTCAGCAGGGTCTGTGTCTAAGAAGCACATGCTTAAAATGGCAGAAGATTTGATTACTCTGATTAGAGGTTCTATGCCCCCTCCTGATAAGAGGCCTAGGGTGGAGCCGGAGTTGGGAAGTTTTGAACAGGCTTCGGATGTTTCAGAGTCTTCGGCTGAAGACTTGCAGGAGTACTCTCCTTATTCTGATTCTGATGCAGATGATTCCACTCCTTCTGCTTCTCCTCCAGAGGATTTTTCTTTTTCAGAGACTCTTCATTCTATGAGGGAACATTTTAAGTGGGAAGGTCAGGACTTCTCTGATTCTAGGAAAAGGCTTAGGGAGTTTTTGCTGTTACCCCAGCATAGGCCTTTGGCTATACCTCCTGTTCTGGATGTTGTGGAAGATGCTTTTGCAGAGGCTTCACTTAATCCTGATTCTCTGCCGCCTGCTCCTGTTAAGCCGGATAGGTATTACAGGGTGCCTGAGGCTCACAAATATCTTTATAAGAGTCCTAGGGCGGACCCAGAAACTATTAGTCAAGGACCTAAGGGTGTCAAGGCCTCTATTGTAAAAAATCCGGTTCCTTTAGATAAAGAAGCCAGAGCTTTGGATAGATGGGGAAAAAAGGTCTATACATCTTCTACCTTAGCTATGAGGGCTTTGAATTGCCAGTTTCATATGTTGAAATATCAAAACTTTCTTCTTTCTCAGTTGAAGTCTAAGGTGGATGCTCTGGCGGAAGGCATTGAGTGTAAAGAATTGCAAGATTTGGTGCATGTCTCTGAACAGGTGGGTAAGCATTCTTTACAGTGTGGTTTTGATGCTGTGCAGGCCTCGTCTAGGGTGGCTGCCACTGGCTCAGTTCTTCGCAGGCATGCCTGGTTGAAGGATCAGAATTTATCTGACCATGTTAAGACAAGGATTTTGGATGCTCCTTTGCAGTCTGATGTGTTGTTTGGTTCACCTGTGGAGTCAGTCTTGAAGAAAATGGAAGACAAGGCTAAGTCTATGCAGACTGTTAAAGATTTTTTGCAAGTTCAGCCTCCGAAGTTTAGTAGGAATTGGCCTGCTAAGGGGTGGACGTATCCTTCTTATGATTCTCAGTCTAGGGGTAGATCTAGACGTGGTAGGGGCAGAGCTCAGAGTTCTTTCAGGCCTAGAACAGGGAGTTCCCCTGCACAATCTTTGGGTGAGGGCAGGGGCCAGTCCTTTCGTAAACAGGCCCAATGACCTACTTTGCAGCTGCCAGATCCTTCTTGCCTGGCAGCACCTTTGGGAGGAAGGTTAGCACTCTTCAAGGAAAATTGGATGTTGGTTACCCAAGACAAATGGGTATTGGATATCATACACCAGGGTTACAAGTTTTATTTCCATACCTTGCCTCCTTTCAAAGGCATGCCGGACGTTCCTCCTCAGCAAAGACTAGAGGCTCGCGAACAAATTTCTCTACTACTTCAAATAGGGGCCATACAACCGGTTCCTCTGCCAGAAGTGGGCCTAGGATTTTATTCTCGCCTGTTTCTAGTACCAAAGAAAGGAAACACGTGGAGACCAATTTTGGATTTATCCATCCTCAACACATATCTGGACATTCCCAAGTTCAAAATGTTAACGTTACAACAGCTTTTACCTCTGCTGGGCAAAGATCACTGGATGGTGACCCTGGATCTCAAGGAGGCTTACCTTCATGTTCCTATCAGGCCCAGTTGCAGGAAGTATCTGCGTTTTCGAGCTGGGACTTCACATTATCAGTTCTCTGCATTGCCCTTTGGCTTATCTACTGCGCCCAGAGTGTTCACGAAGGTTCTGGCTCCAGTGGTAGCTTTTTCAGGCAATGTGGAATACAAATTTATCCTTATTTGGACGATTGCCTGATACTGGCCCAAGGAAAGGACGAACTTCTTCATCATTTACAGTATGTGATGGCAGTGTTAAGATGCCTGGGGTATTCTGTGAACGAAATAAAGTCCAGTCTAGTACCCTCTCAGGACATGTGCTTTCTGGGTGTGAGACTGAATACAGCATCCCAGATGGCCTTTTTGACCCCGGACAAACAAAAGAATCTTTCTCTTTACTTCCATCAGTTGTCTCATCAGTCCAGGCTGACTGCAAGGACAGTCCTTCAAGCCTTGGGGTTCATGGCATCTTGTATTCTGGTACTTCCCAATGCCAAACTGCATATGAGGAAGCTACAATGGTATCTCAAGAATGTATGGACACAGCACTGCCAAGATTTGGACACTGTCATTCAAATAATACCTTGCATTCAGAAGGAATTTTTGTGGTGGGCTCAGGAATGTCACCTAAACAAGGGGCTCTCTGTGACCCGGCCAGAGGCGAGTCAGATTTTAACGACAGATGCCTCAGACAAAGCTTGGGGAGCTCATCTAAATGGAAAATGGATACAAGACACGTGGCCTGCCAGACTTCAACATCTACATATCAACTTGAAGGAGATGTTAGCAGTCCAATTTGCATTGATAGCTTTCAAGGATTTACTTCTTCCAGGGCAGGTGTTGATTCAAACAGACAACACAACTGTCATGTGGTACATCAACAAGCAAGGGGAACGATTCTTATCCTCTATGCAGACAAGCAATGATTTTGTGGGAGACTGCTCTCAGTTTACAGCTAAATCTTCAGGCAAGGCTTCTGCCAGGAGCACAGAACTCCTTAGCAGATGTGTTGAGCAGACAAATTATGGATCCCCACGAGTGGAAATTGGATCCTCATGTATTTCAGAGATTGACAGTGTTATGGGGAACTCCAGACATAGATCTGTTCGCTTCTCCACTGAATTACCAGCTGCCAAAGTTTTGCACAAAAAGGTTTCATCCATCGGCATGGAAAGTGGATGCTCTCTCATTCAATTGGAGCAATCTTCACGTGTATGCCTTTTCACCTCTGCCTCTCCTCCCAAAGGTACTGCTGAAGGTCAGACAGGACAAGCCAAACATGATTTTAATAGCTCCAGATTGGCCTCGACAGCACTGGTACCCATTACTGAGAAGTCTGGTACAGGAGCCTCCATGGCCTTTGCCTTGATTCCTCACCTGCTGTCTCAGGAGAACAGTCATTTACTCAATGTCAAACTTCATTCTCTACATCTGACAGCCTGGCATATTCTGTTTTAAACCCTGGAGGGTCTCAGCTTCCACAACAAGTTTTGAATGTTATTTTGGAGGCCAGAAGGCCTAGTACAAGGAAAGTTTACGCAGATAAATGGAGGAGATTTTTGTTTTGGAGTACTGCTAAGGATTTTGATGTTTCTAAACCTAATTTAAGTGTTGCGCTTCAATACCTTACTGAGTTATTGGACAAGGGTTTGTCCTTCTCCTCTATAAAGGTTCATGCTGCAGCAATTTCTGCTCACTATGACTGTGACCCACCATTATTTTCTCAGCCTTTGTTTAAGCAATTCCTTAGAGGGGCAAAAAATATAAGACCCCCACGGAGAGCTCCTACTCCTGCTTGGGATCTCAATTTTGTGTTGGAGAAACTCACTCTACAACCTTTTGAGCCTGCAGCATCGGCAGAGTTGAAATATTTATCTTGGAAGACTGCTTTTTTGTTGGCCATTACCTCTGCAAGAAGGGTTTCTGAATTACAGGCCCTTATGGCAGTTGAGCCTTTCTTAATTTTCCACAAGGACAGGGTGTCTTTGCGTACTAACCCTTCTTTTATGCCTAAAGTGGTTTCTAGTGTGGCTTTAAACCAAACTATTCATTTGCCTACTTTTTATGCAACCCCCAAAATAAAGGGGAAAGGATTTTGCACACTTTGGATATACACAGACAGTTGCGATATTATTTGAACAGAACTAAAGGGTTCAGGCAGTCTCAGCAGTTGTTTGTTTCTTTTGCTTTGGGTTCTCAGGGCAAACCTGTGTCAAAACAAACTATTTCTAAGTGGATTGGGTTTTGTATTGCCTTCTGTTATTCCCATCATGGTAAGGAGATTCCAGCTGGGATTAGGCCTCATTCCACTAGGGCTACTGCCACTTCTACAGCCTTTTTAAGGGGGGTGGCTACTAAAGATATTTTGGAAGCAGCTCCTTGGAGTTCAGTGCATACTTTCTCTAAGCATTACCACCTTCCACTTTACTCTAAATCTAGGGCTGGATTTGCAACTGCAATTTTGCAGGGCATGTTGGCAGCTCCTAATTCCTTATAGTTTTGCCATCCTCCCTTACCTCTGCTTTGGGATTCTACCCATATGTATGGACTGCAGCAATGTGAGATGAAGAACATAGTACAGTTTTGTACCTACCATAAATGTAGATGTTCGAAGATCCACATTGCTGCAGTCCGATTTACCCTCCCGCCTTCCCCTCTGTTGTTGAAGGTGGTGGTGTGGTTTGTGTTGTACATAGTGTAAATATGGTTAGTGCACGGGTGGTTGTTTAGGTTTTGCTGGTTTTTGGCTTTGACCTTTCTTGTTAGGGCCTTCTGACATCTGGGGCAAGAAAAGACTGAGGAAATGACGTCGGTCATGCGCTTTTGTACCCTGACGTCCTGATGTCAGTTTTAAGCGCCTTGACCGACGTCAGCCTAATACTTTGGTATTCGGGCCGACCGAGGACAGCGGACTACCCATATGTAAGGACTGCAGCAATGTGGATCTTCGAACATCTACATTTATGGTAGGTACAAAACTGTACTTTCCTGATGGCGAGGGGGAACCACAGTTGGAGGGGTCTATTCCTGCTCTGCAATCCTCCGAGATGTCTGCTTCTAAATCCACCCATCCTTCAACTCCCCTGAAGAGAAAACAAAAATTAAAGCATATAGAACAGCAGTCTACCCTGGATGGGAAGTTTTCTCCTAAAATCCTTTCAGGACATTCCAGCCCCTACAATCACAGGTACCTCCTCCTGCTCCTACTCCTATGCAGTCCTTAGAAGAGTCTGAGGATGAATATGCCTCCTCTGAAGGACTCCCTTGCTTATTGCTCTCAAATTGAATCCACCAAGGACTTCATTGCCCCTGAGGAAGAGGACTCTATTAGTCTTGAATCTCCAGGGAAAGAATTTTCCTTTGGAGGTACCATCTCTCTGATGAGAGTACACTTCAAATGGCAGACCTCAAATGTCTCAGAAACCAAAAGGAGGTATTTTTAATTACTTCAGATGGATCAACCCTCACCACCTGCAGTCCCTCCCTTGCTTCCAGCCTTTCAATATCTCTTTTTGGCTGCTTCACAGGCCTCTGATTCTCAACCCTCAGCTTCTAAGCACCCTGACATGTTCTATAAAGTTCCTCAGGATACCCAGTACCTGTTTAAGAACCCCCCCTGCAGTCATAGCAGTCTCAGCTGACAAATCCTCCAGACAGCTGTTTTCTACCTCTTTATTCCTTACTGACAAGGATAGCAAGTTTATGGATAGGTGGGTAAAAAGGTCTATACTTCTTCCACTCTTGCCATCAGAGCCCTAAACTATCAAACCCACACGGACAGATTTGTTCTAGACACCCTAAGGCTGCCCTCTTGCCTGATGTACAAGACTTGCCTGCTAAGGCCCAACTAAACTCCTGTCTCTCCACTGCCTCACAGGTGACAAGGCACTCCATTAAGTGCAGTTATGATATGGTGGAGGCCTCTTCTAAATCTGCAGCTTCAGGCTCTGTATTACGAAGTTATTCTTGGGTGAGGCTACAACTTCTCCCTATGGATGTACAAACCAAGTTGCTGGATGCATCACTAGATAATAAGGCCCTTTTCGGTGAAGCATATTCAGAACTCCTCAAATCCCTCCAAGAAAAGGGAAAAGAGTTTCAAAATTTAAAACATTTACTGGTTTCACCTATCCCTAGGTACCATAGAAACTACCCTCAAAGGACTCCCTTTGTTAGGAGACAGTCTTCTCATTCTGCTCCACCACAGGCTAAAGGATGGAGCTAATCTAGAAAACATTCCACTCCTAGACCTTCTTCCTCCGGTAATAACACTCCCTTTCAGAGGCAGCCTGACCAGGACAGAACCCCTCAACTGCGACTCAAACCCACTACCTCTATCCACCCCCGTCACTTCACCCTCTCCATATCTTCCTGGCAGAAGATCAACCCAGAGGACTGGGTCCTCTCCATAATTCAAAAGGGTTATTTTATGACTTGGTGGGCTCTACCCCCTTTCCATACCCCCTCGTCAGCTCCATCATTTCCCCTCTATTCTGGATCAACTTCAAGCCCAGGGCACCATAGAAAGGGTCCCACCACACCAGCTAAACAAGGGATTTTACTCAAGGATGTTTTTGGTCGCAAGAAAAGATGGTCCTTGCAGACCAGTTCTAGATTTGTCCATACTCAGTCTTTATCTCAAGGTTCTCACCTTCAGAAGGCTCACCTTGTAGCTGCTGTTGCCCCTTATCCCCCACCAGGCCTTTATGGTATCTCTGGATCTGAAAGACGCCTACTTTCACATTCCTGTTCACCCTTGCTACAGGAAATTCCTATGTTTCTTAGTAGCTTCCTTGTATTTTAAATTTTTTGCATTGCCTTTTGGGCTCTCCACAGCCCCCAGGGTGTTCTTAAAGTGTCTAGCACGAGTGATTGCCCACTGCAGAACACAGGGTATTCAAATATACCCATATCTAGACGACCTGTTAATACTTCACCAGGAGCTTCACACCCTGCAACCTCATTTGCTTCTGGTGATCGGAACCCTAGCAATCCTAGAGTTCAGTGTGAACCACGAGAAGTCCCACCTGACCCCTGCAAAAAGACCTAGTCTTTTTAGGGTGCAGGATAAGAAGCGACAAGATGGCAGCCTTCATCCCCTGCCAGAAGGTAAAAAATCTCGCTCTTTATCTTCAGAAGCTTCTCTCTCTCCAGACACTTTAATCCAGAGAATTCCTGAGATACATAGCATCCTTGATACCAATGATCCCTCCGGCAAAGCTGCATATGAGGAAGATCCAGTGGGGTACTAAAGACTCATTGGAATCAACATTCTCATCCTCTGGATGTCTCTCTCCTCTTACTACCATGCCTGAAGAAAGAGTTGAAATGGTGGATTACAGCCATCAATCTCAACCAAGACATGCACTTGCAGTTTTCTATACCCTCACAGCAAGTCTTCACAGATGCTTAAGACCTGGGTTGGGGGGCAGTTTTACGACACCAGCAAAAACTAAGCAAAGTGCAGGGAGAATGGTCTCTGCTGAGACAAAGGGATCACATCAGCATCAAAGAGATTATGGCCCTTTTCTTAGCAGTACACGTCTTCCAACCAGCCCTCCTACCAGGCATCTTGAAAGTAGTCACAGACAATATTACAGTCTTGTACATAAATAAGCATGGGTTACAAGGTCTTACCCTCTTTGCACCCTAGCTATACACATTTGGTCTCTTGCGTCATCTCTGCAAATCCACCTTTAAGCAGTTTACATTCCTTCAGCAGAGAATGCTATGGCAGGCACTCAGCAGAACTTCTGCCCCCTCTCACAAATGGATGCTTCACAGAGAGGTGTGCCTAGATCTTATACACAAGTGGGGTATTTCTCAGGCAGATCTGTTTGCCTCCTCCCAGAACAGGCAGACGCCTCTGTTTTTTATGAGGGATCCACATCCCCAGGCCTGGAAAGTGGACACCTTCTCTTTCTCTTGGGCAGGGGTCTATCTTTATGCTTTTCCCCCCTTCACACTAATTCAGAGCGTATTCCTGAAGATTCAGAGGGACAAACTAAAAATCCTGCTGGTGACTCCCTTCTGGCCAAGACAGAATTGGTTTCCCCTTCTTTATCTGTTAGCCAAGGGCAATAACCACAGGTTACTCCACCATCTAGACCTACTCACACAAGACAAGGGGTCCCTAATATGCCCTCAGGAGAGCAATCTCAGGCTAACTTTATGGGCGATAGGGTTGTGATCCCCTTCAGGAACCTATACTCAGAGGACATACTCAATGTCCTGCAGGAGGCCAGGAAACACATTACCAGGAGAAATTATGTGGCAGAATGGAAAAGATTTTCCAGGTGGTGTCAGAAGAAAAACCAGGACCCATTACTCACTCCTGTAGCCATGGTCCTTTCTTACTTGTGTGAGCTTCTCCATTCAGGACTAACATACTCTTCTGTTAAGGTCCACTTGTCTGCCATTTTGCTAGTCTTCCTTTGGTACTTTCTCTGGCATCCAGATTAGAGGTTAAGCTCTTTTTAAAAGGGGTCCTGCATATCAGACCCCCTCTCCCCACAAACCAATACCTCCTACATGGGACCTGAATTTTGTCCTGGAAAAACTCACTTTACCTCCTTTTGAGCAAGCCCACTCTGCTTCACTGAAGCTATGTACCTGGAAAACTGTACTGCTGGTGGCCGTCATATCCGCCAGGAGCGTATCTGAAATCCAAGCCCTGATGGGCCATCCCTCCTTACCTCATCTTCCATAAAGACAGGGTCTCCCTCAGGACTAACCCTTCCTTCATGCCTAAGATGGTTAATGGAACTATCCTTGAATCAAACCATTAACCTTCCTGTCTTCTTCCCTCAACCTCAAAATTCCTCTGAAAGAACTCTACATTCCCTAGATGTCCACAGACAACTCAGGTGTTATATGGACAAGACTAAACCCATTAGATTGTCTGACCAGCTATTTGTCTCCTTTCACCCAAGGGACTTGGGGAAGGCAGTTTCTAAACAGACCATCCCTTCATGGATATCTAAGGCAATCTCTGCATGCTACTCCTTTCATGGCAAAACCCTACCTGAAAGCATGAGGGCTCATTCCACTAGGGCAGCTGCTTCCTCAGCTGCTTTCTTCAAGGGGGTAGACTACGCTTCTATCCTAGAATCTGCTATCTGGTCATCAGTCCATACTTTTACCAGACATTACAAACTAGATTTGGCTTCTAGGGCCAGAAGCGGTTTTGCTAGGTCCATTCTACATGGCCTAATAGACCTAAAGCTTTGGTACTCTCCCTTCAGTAGTGAATACTGCAACATGAGAATAGAAGGACATAGAATAGTTGTGTAAGAACTTACCGTAACCTTAGATGTCCTTCTTTTCCATGTTGCAGTATTCAGTCCCACTCTCCTGCCCCCTCTTTACCTGTTTAGCCACCTGAGGGAACAGATTTCTCTCCATTTCTAAACCTCAGCATCAGGCATATGCCTCCAGGAGGCACCATTTGGCCTGTTATTACATGTGAGTCTGAAAAGCTTCCTCCTTCATTGCTTCCAGGGCTACTACTGTATGTGGCAGTCCGTTCTGAAGTGGGTACGTGCAGATGTCGTGTGTATAGCCAATGCTGGCTTATGGCTCTGACATCAAACATCACACGTACCCCTGCTCCTAAGACTTTGGTATACTGGCCGGATCCGGTGCTGCAGGCAGCAACCTCCCCTACAATAATGAATACTGCAACATGGAAGAGGAGGACATCCAAGGTTATGGTAAGTTCTTACACAGCTATTCTTTATTTGTACAGTGGATATAAAAAATTTACACAGCCCTGTTAAAATGCCAGATTTTTGTGATATAAAAAAATGAGACCACAATAAATCATTTCAAAACTTTTACCACCTTTTATGTGACCTATAAACTGTACAATACAATTGAAAAACAAACAAATCTGTTGGGGGAAAAAAATATCAAAAATAATAAATCTACAGTAAGCTGGTTGCACAAGTGTGCACACCCTTAAACTAATACTTTGTTGAAGCACCTTTTGATTTAATTACAGCTTCAGTCTTGTTGGGTAGGAGTCCATCAGCATAGCACATTTTGACTTGGCAATATTTGCCCACTCTTCCTTGCAAAAGCACTCCAAGTCTGTAGGATTGCGAGGGCATCACTTGTGCACAGCCCTCTTCAGTTCACTCCACAGATTTTCTGTTGGATTTAGGTATGGACTCTGGCTGGGTCATTCCAAAACTTTAATTTTCTTCTGATGAAGCCATTCATTTGTTTATTTCGATATATGCTTGGGGTCATTGTCATGTTGAAAGGTGAAATTCCTCTTCATCTTCAGCTATCTAGCAGAAGCCTGAAGGTTTTGGGCCAAAAGTGACTGGTATTTGGAGCTGTTCATAATTTCCTCCACCTTGACTAAAGCCCCAGTTCCAGCTGAAGAAAAGCAACCCCAAAGCACGATACTTCCCCACCATGCTTCACAGTGGCGATGGTGTTCTTTTAGTGATGTGAAGTGTTGTTTTTACACCAAACACACCTTTTGGAATTGTGGCCAAAAAGTTCAACCTTGGTTTCATCAGACCATAACACATTTTCCCACATGCTTTTGGGAGACTTGATGTGTTGTTTTGCAAATTTTAGCCAGGCCTGGATGTTTTTCTGTGTAAGAAAAGGCTTCCATCTTGCAACCCTACCCGATAGGCCAGACATATGGAGAATATTGGAGATGTAGTATACAACCAGTACTTGTCAGAAATTCCTGCAGCTCTTTCAGTGTTGCTGTAGGTCTCTTGGCAGCCTCCCTGACCAGTTTTCGTCTTGTCTTTTCATCAGTTTTGGAGGGATGTCCAGTTCTTGCAACGTCACTGTTGTCTCATATTTTCTCCACTTTTTGATGACGGTCTTCACTGTCTTCCATGGTATATCCAATGCTGTGGAAAGTTTTTGTACTCTTCTTCTGACTGATACCTTTCAACAATGAGATCCCTTTGATGCTTTGTAAGCTCTCTGCGAATGATGGCTTTTGCTCTAGCAGGCAACTGACTAAATGTCAGGAAAATCCTACTAGGACAGCTAAATTTTATTTGGGATTAATCAGAGTCTTTTTAATTGATGGCAGGTGTGTACCCAAGAAGACTGAATATTGTAATTAAATCAAAAGGTGCTTCAACAAAGTATTAGTTTAAGGGTGTGCACACTTATGCAACCAGATTATTGTACGTTTTTTATTTTTTGTATTCTTTCCCGGAATAAATTTGTTTGTTTTTCAATTGAATTGTACAGGTTATAGGTCACATTAAATGTGGGAAAAGTTTTGAAATAATTTATTGTGGTCTCATTTTTTATATCACAAAAACCTGACATTTTAACAGGGGTGTGTAAACTTTTTATATCCACTGCAATTTTGGCAACACCTTTGCCATTCTTTTAGCTAATATAGACATATACATTTTGTAATCATAGTTTAAAATTTAAATGGGTCTATATCAAGCTGGATCTTGATAGGTCTTTAGCATCTGTAGGTTACACAGCCACCACAACTTTCTTCCAAGTTGTTGGTGCTTCTCCCCCTTTTCAGATACTGTTAAACAAAACTTTCCTGATATTTATCACTTTCTTCCCTCCCAACATCTAGACTTCCATATGAATAACATATGTTCCTGGAGACTTTCCTGCAGATTGATTTACATAACTGTTTTTATCTCATCTTCTCTTCTCCTGTCTTAC
This sequence comes from Protopterus annectens, assembly GCF_019279795.1. NCBI lineage: Eukaryota > Metazoa > Chordata > Ceratodontiformes > Protopteridae > Protopterus > Protopterus annectens. The sequence continues at coordinate 1,422,291,037 of NC_056745.1, forward strand.
TTGTTATTTGTTGAGCCCTGTCTAACCTTGGCATACGTAAGTCTTCCATAACCACTCCATTTCTGCTCTTTCTTGATTTCCATATTTTTTTGCTTTATACAAACTCTCATAAAATTTCTCAACTGTCTGTAATATCTCTACAGGATATCTAGTTATTTTTCATGTTATAGGTTTCCTATGTTTGCCTACTTTCTGCTGCCGAAGTCATTTATGTTAAAAGTTTTTGTGCTCTGGAGTTATCAAAACAGTTGTTTGGCAGTCTTTCTGAACTCGTACATATTATCCAGATACTCCCTTATTTTTTTCTTTAGCATTCTGCAATTGCACCTCTTCTTCTTTTGTAAGATTCCCCTTATTTTGCAGTACTTTAACCTTTGCCAGCCCCACTAAATAGATCATATTATTCCTTAAACTTCTCTAATTTTCTTTTATTTCTATCCTATTTTAAACATTTTCATTTTATCCCATGGACTAGCTATAACTTTTGAAGAAATTTTTATCTTCCCTAATACTTCTTGAATAATTTTCACTACCAATTCCTTAAGTTCTACTGTTTTTCAGACAGGTGGGAAGCGCGTGTCTCCTGTTTACTTCATTAACCTGCATTTTTTTATCTTAGTTTTTATTGGTGCATGGTCTGAAGTAGTTTGATGTCTGGTGAAGCTTTCAATTAAATGCACGTGTTCCTGTGAAATATCATTTCTGTCTAGTCTAGCTCAATTATTGTACCTTGGGAATAATATGTAAATTCTCTCTGAGTTTCTACTACTGAATTACCCTTGTCTGTTATATTTTCTTTTCTAGGTCCTCCAAATACATCCTCACTGTTACAAATCAAGTTCCAGTCTCTACCTGTATGCAATATTCCCTGCTGAAAGCAGATTATTTCTCCCAAAAATCTTCTAAGGGGTTCTATCATGACAGATTTTGATGGAATATAAATACTTGCCAGTAGCCTCTTACAACCATAAATCTGTCGTTATCATCTTTTTTTTCCACTCTTCTAGCAGTTAGTATAATTACTCCCCTTGTACTTTATCCCTGATGTTCTGATGAATATCCGTCCTGAAATCCTTTCTTTATGAAATTCACATGGTAATTTCTTTCCAAATGTCTCCAGCATTGCTGTTTGCACTTTCCATTTTTTAGTATAATTCAGTACTCTTGCCTTTTCATCTGTACCTGCAAGGCCGTGTACATTCCAAAGTAATCAGGTTAGTGTAGCCTTTATGATAAGAAGTTATGCTTCCTACCTATTTTACATGGCATCCTCTCTTGAATGTGTGATTCCAGTTTTTGTGCTACATGCATACACTAATGTTTGGCAGGTTGAGCTTTTATACAGTTTCTTTTCATCTCCATTTGAACCTATGTCACATTTTTCAAGACTTTTTTGTTTTAATGAAGATCCTCAAACAAAAAACAAAATTATTTTCATAACACCCCATAACCTATTAACTTAGAACAAACACACACACAACTGTTAAGCACAAATGACATTTATATGGGGTATGTCAAAACACACACCACCACATATATCGGTTTTTTTTGCTTTTAATTTTGTACTAACAAAATATTTTCCTAACAATGGTACTTGTTACCCCAGAGTTACTTGTTGAAATATAAGTTCTGATTGACCATTTGTAGCAGGTACCCCTATTTGGCTGATATTATATTTGATTTGGATGTCCATTCCCATGATCTGTTTAAAAGGTTTTACATGCTTGAGCGTATCAAGAAACTCACACCACCAATGACATTTTGTACTTCTCTAGCAAATCCCCACCACACATAAGTCCTGAATATTTCGGGACAATGTATGAAAAAAATATTCAATCCTCTTCAACTAGAGGTGCACGAAGATTGCTAAAAGTAAAGTTAAATAGCCATTAGGGACAGATTGTACCCGCATGAAAATGGTCAACAACATCAAAAACATCAGAAGATCGAATGCAAAAACCCCCATTATTGTTAGGAAAATTGTTAGTTAGTACAGAATTAAAAGCAATTTATGACCTTAATTTAGAAGGGTGTGTTTGACATACAATCTATATACAAATGTCAACAGAGATATACTAAGCAACATTGGGAAATTATTTCAAGCCTAAACCTCGAAGTAAGTTCTTGAGATAAGTGTAGGTTGCATGACAGGAGCTAATATAAAAAGATTTAGATCTGAAAAATTAATGATATGATGAGATGATGAATATTACAGGTACTACTAAATGTGTCTCGTAATCAGTGCAGTTATATAAATGTAATAAAAAGTATTATAATCAACTGTAACAAAGGATTGTAACTTTAGGAAAGGTAACTGTAATAGGACAACTTTGTTTTATTGTTTGGTTATGTTCAAATTGCTCCGCCCTACTATGTGGGATTGTTTCTGGGATATAATTGAAGCGTGTGTATATTGATACAAGAATTAGGAAAAGAAGAATAGAAATGCATTATATTATAATTCTGCTTGAAATATCATGGAGATGCACACACTGCTTTCTATTACTACTAGATTTTTTGCAAAATTCATTATTTAGTGGTAATTGGAATGCAGTTGTTTTCAAACTAGCAAATGGTAAATTTTAATAGATGCGGGTATGTTATTACTATTATTAATTATTTAATAAGTGAATTTATATATAAGCAATTTATATATATTTTTTAAATGATATTTGATGTATTTTATATTAGATATTTTACACACATACATATATATATTATATATATATGTCTAGTAGTCTATGTGTTTTTTTTAAATAAAAGTATTAGTATATTTTTTAAAGTTTTGGCGCAATTTTTTTACAAGTGTATATATATAGGAGTTTTACACTGATGAGCATGGTTCTGATGAGGCTAGTTTATAGCTGAAAGCGGCTTGTGAGAATAAATAAACTGTTGTCCTGTGTACGAGGTTTGCTGATTTCCTGAGTTCCTTTTATTACACACACAACTGTGTACGTCTTCAAAAATGAAGTTTAATCCTCATGGACATCCCAAATTGGCAATTGCACCCCCAGTCATTACCTAACCTAAAATTAAGGGTAGCCAATCTAAAGGGCATATTCCAGCCTCTGCACCCATTTACACTGATTGCTGTCTGTTCTTTTTGTATCTCTCTCCTCCAGTTTGTACACTTTTACAAAACATTAACTTTTAGCCTTGAGATAACTAAAATAGGCACTGTTCTATTAAATGCATTGATGTATTAAGGCTGCTAAGGAAAATGCTATATCTTATTCGCTTCTATTAATTTCAGTTTGTATTTTTTACAGATTTTCTTGCCCTAATGCCTTTAAATTTTGCCTTTCCTTAAGCAAGCAATGCTCAGCATCTAGATACAGCTCATTTCCATGGAAACATAAAAACTGAATGGAGTTATCATGCAATCTCACACACCTGCATCTCGACATTCCCTGATTGCTGCATTCAATTTGCTTCTCTTCAGCTGCAGACTTCTTAACACCTGAACTTTTGCTAAGGGGGGAAAAAGCTAATATCCTTGCATATGCAAGAACTTAGCACTTCTCATGTCATTCATCATTTTTTTCTTATTTTTAAGCCTACTTGCTTACAGAAAACACTTGTTTTAGATTAAGCCAAGGGAATTAATCCAGACATTCACCTATGCAAAAAATAAGAGAAAACATCTCAACTCTACATACAATATAGTTAGTCCACTTTTACACCCTGTCCCCCACCCCAGCAGCCCAAGATTTGCACATATTAACTTAAACTTGCTTTTGTCCAGCCTTTCTTACATTGCCTGTATGTCTTGATACTAAGAAAGTATGTGGTCACTTTAATGTTTATCACATACAACAGTCACTGAAAAGAATCACATTCACCACTAACTTTACCACTGACTGCATACTACAGAAATCTGCTTTACTATAACATGCAGTTTACATCATGAAAAGTTTTATACAAATACTGTTAAAAACAAAAATAGTTTTACTTAGTTATTTTACTTCCTTTTAGTGTTCTCAACATTAATGACATAAAGTGGGGGTATTTGCTTTACAGTCCATTCACAAGTTTAACAAAGTCAGCAAAAGTCCAGTCTCTCTCATCCATTTTTTTCTTGCAAAGCTGTAGTTCACAAGTGTGATTGATGCTTAATGATCTAAAATTTATTTAATAATTTCAATGTTGCTGGTGGTCTTCCTCTTCATTTCTATCTCCCAACATTAGGCACCAGTTAAGTCCAAGGGCCTCCTGTTTTTTCCAGTCAACTCCTGTACATTTTTTCTTACTGTCAAGCATTTTTCTTTTGAACATTGGAAAGTGTTTCATTGGTAAAAGTCTGTCTATAAGCTTTGTTGTCAGAAGAACAAGAAGCATAGCCTCCTCCTGTTTCTTGGATAAACTTTTGTATTTACTCCTTTGCCTGCTCTGCATCAAAATGTCTTTGATTGTCCAGGAAAAAATATTCAGAAGACAGCTGGATACAGCAGCTTGAATCTCACACCTGCATCTTGACATTCCCTGATTGCTGTGATAAATTTGCTTCTCTTCTGTTCTGCCTGGTGTACAGTCAACATCATTTTCCACAAACACTTTAATGTATCCAATTTTTAATACTTTGGCCTTCTGCCTCAGTTTTGTCAGTATCAACTCTTTCTGCAGGTATGATTGTATCTTTACTAATAACAGGATTTGACTGCTTTTCTTTGCCAGGTTTGGAGCATGCACTCAGTGTGTCCTTTTAGTAAACAAATCCTGCTGTGGAATACCAGTCCAGTTTCTTATTTGTGCTTTTATAAAATTAATGCAGTCTATTCCTTTCATTTTCTCTGGTACAGCAGAAAATCTCAGGGTTGCTCTGTGCACTCATATTCATTCTAATTTTTTTTAATCATCTCTTCTTGATAAGTCTCATACTTATCCAGCCTTTTCTTCATTTCAGACACTGATCTTTTGCAGTTTTATCAGTTCTTCTGAGGAGCTAGTTAAAGCTACTTACATTTTTCCAGCCTTTTTGATATACTCCTTCACTGTTTCATTTGTTTTAATCAGTTCAGAGTACATTTGATGTAGTTTTCTAAATTATTGAAAGGCATCTCTTGTACCAAAGCTGGAGCTTGAACTTTTTTTGCTGAATAGCTGCAGGATTCTTCTCAGTCAGTGATTTTTCTTCAACTAGTTGAACATCTTTTAGGTTCTCTACTATTTCTTTTCTGGCATCCAGGCAGTATACTTACTAGCCACTAACCAAATTTTACTTAAGCTGGCAAGATTACTAGCTCTTATTTTCCAGTTTCTTTTTTCACAGTGGGAGAGCTGAAATCAAGCTGTTGATCAGTGTGCAGCCATCTTGGAAGTCCTCCTGGCATTGTCTTTATCTGGCGAGTCAGAAGTTTTCTAAAGATTATAAAAAAAGACTAATCACTTATCAGAATTTCAGATAAAATTTTGTGTCTTATTGATTATTTTTTTAGTATATATCGGTTTTCAGAACCAATATTTCAAAATAGCCCAGCAAGTGTGTGGGGAAGGAAAGATTTCAGTTTCCAGTTTTTTGACAGCATGTTAATCTTCCTTCCTTCCTCTTTTTAATTATTTTACTGATGGGCTCTCTCTAATTGCTTCATAGCATTTGAGCTTTAGAAGCTGTCAGATAAAACCTCACTGTATCTGTAACGTGTAGCAGCACGTAACTTACTACATGTCTTTATCTGTGGCTGTGGGAGGAAACTGTTCTGGTAGTGATTCACTGCCTCCATGAGTTTTATTCCTGAAATACATTGTGAATCCCCTTATCATTATAAAATCATGTAATTTGCATGCAGACTCCTACAGTAAGTTAGTATTTATACTTCCTTGGTGTGGATGCCACAATGGTGGAATGGTTAGTATTGCTGTGTCACAGTGCCTAGTTTGCCAGTTCAAGTCTTGGCTGAGGTGCCTTTTGTGTGGAGTCTGCATATCCTACTTATGTCCACATGGGTTTTTGTAGGGTGTTTCACTTTTGTTCTGCTTCCCAAACAAACAATGTGAATTGACAAGCCTCCAAATGTGTGAATGCTGTGTGTGTGTATGGGGGGGGGGGGGGGTCGGGGGTCATTGTGTGATGAGCTGACACCATTTTTGGATCCATAAAAACTGTTTTATGTTGCCATAGGATCCAGTTCCTTTGCTCCCAAAATTGATTAAGCAGATAATCTGAGAATGAATGAGTTCCAAGATTATAGTCTGTAACAGGTGATGTATTTTCTATTTGGACTGGTGATGGGGCTACTCCACCCTTTCCAACCAGTGTTCAACATTTGCATAGTAGTGGAATTAAAAGGTTTTGTAATACATACATTGCTGGTTTCACCATCACCAATGTATTTAGCTGTACCTGCAAACAGCTGTCATTTGAATGAAGCAGTGTGTTCCTCATAACTCGCATACCTATATGTCGAAAGAGGAAATCATCCACAGCCTTGACTAATAATCACCTTTCCTTCCAAGACATTAATTTGTTGTGCTTTTTTACTGTGTCAGTTTCACAAAATGTTTGCCTTCCTGCTTTACTTTCAAATCAGCCTGTTTGCATAGCACCATTGGGAGACTTCCCTGTAGGTTTGTATAATGAAGTAAGATGGATGGTTGAAATCATTCTCCTTACTTGGATGACAACTGTTTTGTCCCAACATTTCAGGGATGAGAAGACTGATAAAAGAGAACACAAAGGCTGCTCCAAGAAGAAGCAAGGATATACCTTGAGGGAAAAAAACATTTTTTAAAGGACTGTACACCCTGTCAGTTAAAGCATCTAAAATAAAAGCAAATGCTTTCCTATGTGTAGCTTGACCTTGCCTGCAGGATTTATTGTTCACGGTGTCACTAACTCATCTGCTACTTTAACTGTTCACACTTCAGAGAAAGACGACATGTTAAAGGTTGACCTTATTCTCTTGTTACTTACCATTTTAGGCAGAAGTACTGTGTTTGAAGGAAAAGTGACTTTTTCCCCAGTTTTTGAACTCTTTACAAGGATTTTATTTCACTGGTAAAGATAAGGTTCCTAGAGGTGGTGATAGAGCCATCCAGACTCCCTGTTAGTTGATGTCCATTCTGTACCTGTCAAACTTCTGAGTCTGAAGTAGCATTTCAAGTTGCAGTTCCCACCTTCAAAAAAATATATAGTTAGTTCTTCTGTTGTCCGCTTTTAATGTCACTGTAATTCTGGTGTCCTGTCTTTCTGCTGGTTCGATTTCATATGTCAGTGCTTAGTCTGTTTGAATGGAGGAGGAGCTGCCCACGGCCTTCTCTTGTTCCATTTTGTTTTATACTGAGATTTTCTCAGTTTCTGTTGTAAGAATTTGGACTGGATAATGAGAGTAGATCAGGCAATGTTTTCAGGTACTGGATTGTTTGTCCAAGGAAAGGACCCTTCATTTGGATAGTTGCTTAGGTTTAACACAAGTCACTATTACTTATTTTTTGTTATACTGTTCTGTGATTTTTACACAGACTATACAGAACACCTCCCCCAACACAAACTGACACAGACAGACACGTGCATGCATTTTAGGATTCAGGAAGGTGCATAGGTATCTATTTCAAGAGAAACCTTAATTTTTGTCTTGTATCTTATGATTATTTCTTTTTGGATGTGGTAATGTGCATTGATGCTACAGTGGTACAGAGCAATCACTCTACCTACTGTATTGTAATCTACTCTTGTGTCAGTTCTGTCAAGTTGGAATGCTGACTTCGGAGTCTCAAGTCTTATATATGGAAGAGAAGTCCATCTTCTGGGTGCAGGAAATGCTCTTCTTCCAGGTTTCACTGAAGTAATACTTTCTTAAACATTTCAGGCAGGATTCCACACCCCAGTCAGCAGAATTCCCACTTTCTGTAATGCATGCATTCGTTTTAGCAGTCTCTGTCTTCCTTGGCTGTCTTTTCATCTGTCTCAAAAGAAAAGGGGCAGAGATATTTTTTTCTACCTCCAAACTTGACATATTGTGACTTGGAGTTTTATAGGTCATGTGCCTGATTGTACAATAGGCAAGGACTAAAATTAGTGAGCCCACTGTACTCTGTTTTCCTACCACAGATGTTTCCTATAGTTGCTTCTCTAGACACAGTCCCAGTTACTTCACTAATTGTGTTGTATATATAATCAGTTCTTTCCCGCCTCTAATGCTTCAGCTTCTTTAGATGTCTTTATTTTTAAATTCCTGACCACCCATACGCAGTTTTCCTCAGTCCAACAGATTTTGCCTCTCAGGTCACTAGGATTACAGGCTTGTGCCACAATGACTGGCTTCATATGCCTGACATTAAGGATTGTGCAACAGAAAAGTCGATCTCTGCACATGTTTCAGACTTTGCTTGGGTAGCAGTTTCAGAAGGGATAAAAGTGCAGGGGGTGTGGGACACCAAGGACAGATGCAGGCACATAAATATCAAGGAGATGTGATCAAGGCATTCAACTCTCTGAGCTGTCTTTGATCTCCAGTACCTCTTCAAGCAGTTATTGACAGTATAGCAGTCATGGGGTACATCAATAAACAAGGGGAAACCAGGTCATTCACCCTTTCCAGACTATCCTTGGTAGCTTGGGATATAGCTTCACAGCACAATGGGTTTCCTCTGGGTGCTCCGGTTTCCTCCCACATCTCAAAGACATGCTGTAGGTGGATTAGACACTCTAAATTGGCCCTAGGTGTGAGTGTGTGTGTGTGCCTTCTGTAGAAGGTTGGGCAACTCGACACCGTAAAACTCCACTGCCAGTCATGAGCGGACAGGTGATCCGCTGTGGCGACCCCTGACCGGGAAAAGCCAAAAGAAGCAGAAAGCATCCTAAATTCTGTCAGAGCACAATTGTCTATCATACAAGCTGAGCAGGACCAGGGCAGACCCTCATTGAATGGAAACTAGATTGGGGATTTTCCAGAATTCCGCAAGTAGACCTCTTGGCCTCCTTTCTGAACAATCAACTGACAAAATTCTTTTCCAGGAAGACCTGGAAGACAGGTGCCTTCTCCTTTCTTTTCTTTGGACAGGGATGTTTTCCACTAATATGCAGGGTACTTCTGAAGATTCAGAAGGAATCCCCTAAGATCATTGTGGTGACTCCCTTCTGGCCCAGACGGCAGTGGTTCTCTCTTCTTATGGTAAATGGCCAGCGGCAATTACCATAAGCTTCTTCACAGACTGAATCTACACACACAAGATTGGGGGTGTTAGATACACCCCAGCATCAATCATCTTCAGCTGACTGCCTGGGTAATAGGGGCGTGTTTCCTTTTAGGATGTGCAGCAGGTACTAATGGAGGCAAGAAAGCCTGCTACTAGAAAAGCATATATTAGCAAATAGAAAAGGTTGTCTAGTTGGTGCCACAACATAACCAGTACCCATTCAAAGTTGGTTGTTCTCTGGTTTTGCAATATTTGTGTGAGTTACTGTTGTATGGCCTTTATTATTCCTCTGTCAAGGTTTATTTATTGGCCATTTCAGCATGTCTGCCTATGGGTCTTCCTCTTTCAATTCAGTGTCATGTCAGAATGTTCTTGAAAAGGGTTTTGCATAAGAGATCTCCTAGCAAAACAGTGTCCTTTCCTTGTGAACTTAATTTTGTGGTAGAGAAGCTAACACTTACTCTATTTGTACTAGTTAATACGGCTAACTTGAGATTCTTAACATGGAAAACAGTCTGACTGATCCCTCTTACCTCTGCAAAAAGGGTTTCTGAGTTGCAAGGTCTTATGGTGGGTCAAATCTTTCTCATTTTCCACAGGGACAGGACTCCTTTGAGAACTAATCTTCCTTTTATGCCTAAATTTGTATCCAAGTTTACCTTAAGCCAAACTATGATCTACCTGTTTTCTTTCCTGTTCCTAAAAATGAGGGACAAGGGATACTCTGTACCGTATATGTCCACAGACAACTTTGGTACTATCTTGACAGAAAGAAATCTTTCATATCTTCAGATCAGTTGTTCATTTCTTGTGAAAGTAAGGAAGAGGATAAAATTGTGTCAAAACCGACCATTTCCAAATGATTGTGTAAGGCTATTTACCTTTTGTTATACTCTTCATTACACATCTATTCCAGGCAGGGTCAAGGCCCACTCTACCAGGACGTTGACTTCATCTGTTGATTTTTAGAAAGGGTTGGATTCTACAAGTATTCTAGAAGCTGCTGCTTGATTCCTTCTCTTGGTCTAGATCAAGCTTTGCTAAGACCATTCTTCTTTCATCTCCCAAATATAGTTAGCTATGGTAATCTACCCATATAGCTAAGGCTACTGCAGTACTGATCAATATGAAGAACATAGTACAGTTTTGTATCTTAAACTTACAATAACTGTAGATGTTCAAATGATCAGTGCTGAATTAGCTATTCACTTCGTCCATCACCATTGTTTTTGACGACATGTTTTTTATACCAGTGTGTGGACATATATTTTTTATTCTTCCTAACATTGGCCTTTCATAGGTTGGTACTAGGTTATCAGCCCTAGGGCCTATACAAGCCTAGCCATAACAATTCCTTGGCGATTTCTTCCCGCAATATTTACTTCCCTGGACCCCTGTCTAGCAGGGTGACTGATGTGATCCTCGGGGTGAATTTCCTGTCTCCCATCCAATCATCAACATTCCTTTTGAAGAGGGCCAAAGAGGCACTCTGCTTGACATGTATGGGCAGTCTATTCCAGAGTCTGGGGAGTCTCTGGGTCAGGAACCTATCCCTCCAGCATGTTTTGTTCATTCTGATGGCAAGGTTTAGATCCCTGGAGCGTGTGGCTCTGAGGGATTGGGATTTCTTTAAGTGTAGCATGTCCAACAGATCTGAGTTTGACATGGTTTTGTATGATCAGCAGAGATTGCCTCTGAGTAGACTATATGCAACAGAGTATAGGTGGAGTTTTTTTAGACAGTCAGCATAGGGCATCTGCTTTAGGCCTGTGATTCTTTCTGGTATTTCTGCGGCCTTTCCAGTTCTTACAGATGACTCGAGAGGTACATACGGGGCGTTGTATTCTATAATGGGTCTAATGAGGGATGAGTACAGTGGGACAATGACCTCCTTTTTTCTGGATGAAAAGCCCTTAGTGATGAGGTGTGCCACATAGAAGGATTTCCAGACTGTTGTGGCGATGTGGTTATCAAAGGTGAGACCACTGTCTACCTGTGTCACTAAGTCTCTTATCACATGTCCCGTGTTTAGTGTACTGCCACTTATGTGGTACTTCACGGGTACATGTTTTTTCCCAAAGGGGATAACTATACATTTCTTGGCATTGAGCTTGAGCCCATGGCTCTGGCACCAAGCATCTGTTTCTGTAAGGCCCTTTAGTAGAATATCCACATCAATAATGGCACCCAGTTTGCAGTCATCTGCGAACTTTGTTAGCCAGAGTCCCTTAGTGTTGGCCTGTACTTCAGAGACGTAGATGCCAAACAAGAGCGGTCTCAGGACTGAACCCTGAGGTACTGCACTTGTCTGGAGCTGGATTTGGAGTCTGCTACTTTTACAGTGTGGGATCTGTCAGTAAGCCAGTTGGCAACCCATTGAGTGACGTAGGGATTAATGCCCAGCTTAGTAAGTTTATCTGTGATTCCAGAGTGGGGGATGGTGTCGAAGGCCTTGGCGAGGTCCTGATAGGCTGTGTGGACCACTTTACCCTTGACCACGGCTCTGAAGACTGATTCGAAGAAGTACGTCAGGTTCAGGAGACAAGATCGGCCCTTCATGAACCCAAACTGCGTGGGGTCCAGTGTTTGAAGGTTGCCAATGTCTTTGTTTATAAGTTCCATGGCCTTGCAGATCAGGCTCATCAGACTGATGGGGCGGTAGTTTCTGGGATCCAAAATGGATCTCCCCTTGTGGAGTGGGATAACTGTAGCTGTGCATCACTCAGTGGGCACGAAGCCAGAGGTGAGGCTGTGATTAAACATGACACTTAGGTGAGGTGCCAGTTCATTTTGTAGTTCATGTAGTACACAGCCTGGGATGTCGTCTGGTCCCATGGATGCTGTATTCTTAGCTTTAGAGTGCATTTTTTACCTGTGTGGCCATTATTACCAGAATTTGGCAGTCTTTCGGTATTGATATGGACTCTCTAGGGGGGTGAGAGGGAGGTGAAGTTTGCAGTGAATCGATCTGCCAGGATATTGGCAATAACCTTGGGATCAGTATATTTAATGCCATTCTGTTGTAGCTCAAAGCGGATCTGAGCATTGCCATTTAGATTCTTGACATAGCTATAGAATGCCTTGTGGTTGTCTTTGGAATCTTTGGCAATTTTATTTTCGTAACTAGCTTTGGAGGATTTTATGAGGGATCTCAGCTTCGTACTGAGGCTGGTAATGGAGCTTTTTTGCATCCTGGGATTTTCCTCTCTTCTGCAACAGTTTCTTCCTTTTGTTGTAAAGTTTGTTTATGGCAAGGGACCACCAGATTGGCTTCCTTTTTTGGAGGAGAGCATCTTGGTTCTGTTGGGGATGGCACGCTTCATGCATGAGTGGATGTGCTCGTACAGTGCCTTAGTGTAGGATTCAGCAGTCGAACTGTCAGTTCCCATCTGCATGGGTGTCGTAAAGTTTATCACTTCTGACTTGAGTAGCACGAAGTTGGCTTTGGAGAAGTTTTTTACGGAGGTTTCCTTACTGGGGGGTGGGGGTGGGATGTGGATGTCAAAGGTGATTAGCTTATGGTCAGACTTGACCAATGAGGGGGTGACCATAGGTGTGGAGCATCGATTTCCCATGTTGGTAATGACCAGGTCTAGGATACTGGAGCGCCTGGTGGGACTAAGGATTAGTTGATCCCAGGGTGTTGGAATTTATGTAGTTTTCCCAGTTAATGGCAGGCTAGTTTAAATCACCCATTATTAGGGTGTTTGGTTATATCTTAATATTTTCCAGTATGTTTAGAAAGGTGTAGTGAGAATCTTGGGGCATGGTGGGCCTCAGCCACCCTCTGTCTGCTGTCAGGAAAGCTCTGAAGTACTTGAAACCCAAACTTGTCTTTTAGTCGGCTTAGCTTGAGCTGCTTGGCAGTTTGGGCACGTGGAAGGTTCCCTGAAACTTTGGGACCTGGCCAGCTGTCATATCCTTGGTAGGATATAATGCTTATAGCTAAGGCTACAGCAGTCATCATTTGAACATCTACTGTTTATGGTAAGTTAATCTTCCACAACTGTACTTTTTTATACATATACAGTATATGTGTTTGCATGTGTGTGTGTGTGTATACCTTTTGCCTTTAAACAGAATTTTCTTGCCTCCATTAGTACAAAATGGTGGTAGATACTAGATTTTTATTTTGTTTTTCAGATGTTTCAGATTTCTGGAGTACTCTTTTGGTTTGGGTATATGCCAAGGATTATAAGTACTCATGTCACAGTGTGATTCACTGTCTGTATACCAGAGAGAGGAAGAGCGACAGTGAGATGTTTGGACTGTAGATTTAGACTTCATTGTGCGTTCAGTTACAGGAAATGACAATTTAACAACAGTTCGATTATATAACAATTTCAGTGTAGAAATGTGTTATCATGAGAAAACAAGAAGTGTAGGAAAAACGAAGGAAACTATGATGGTCAAAAACAAAGATATGGGAGTTATATATGAAAAGGCAGCAGTGTACATAATAGTAAACAATAAATGTTGCGGTGGAGCAAACCATTTACAAAGAGGTTAGGAGGAAAAAAAAACAGAAGAGTTGGTTCACTAGGCCAGAACAGCCATTGAGAAAAAAAGGCCAGATGAATTAAGTGTGGTTAGATAAAATCTTCCGATTTACTGTAGAATGTAGGACTAACCCTGATGCGCGTTTATGGGAAAGAGGGAAGAAGAAGCCTGAGGAAGCAAAAGTACTTACTGACCACACCTCTCAACCTCTTATTGTAAGAAGTCTGGACAAAGACTGACAAAATGGAGGGACAAAGGCCCAAAAATAGAGACATATTTTAAATATTACTCTTTCAGCTTAGAAAGTTGCTAGAAAACAGGATTTGTTTTAACATGCATTTTCTGAAGGATTTGAAGTCTGAAACTCAAATGTATGCCATTATTTAGTGACTTCAAGTCCTCAGATCATCTTAGTAATTTGCCAGAAATCCACAGATTTTATAAGGGACAGAACAAAAATATGAGTCAGAAATCTGAGCATTCTGCGAAAATCTGTGTATTTGAGAGGTATATTATTGACTCCCTGCTGCGTTAAGTAAAGAGGAGCATAAGGACAAAGTACCATCTTGGGAAGGAAGGGTTTATTGAGGTAGGAGCAAATAAGAGAATGACAGGGAAGGAAATTGAAAATGAACTCCAGGACCAGATAGCTTAAAGATGGCAGAAAAGGATATCCGAATCCTTTCCCACTTTTGATCTGGAATTAGTGCTTGTAAGTCAGAGTCAGTGTCTCTCGCAACATCAGAATGAAGTAGTATATAGATTAGATGTCTCTGTCTGGAAACTGCACTGCTTATGCAGTGAGCATGCCAAGTATTACTCGTTGTTCCTTACTGCATGTACCTAGTTAATGCTGACTCAGGCTGCATGGCAGTTGACACACCCAGTCCCAGTCAGAGCTTTTCACCTGCTCTGCTTGTTTACAGGATTATAGGGTCATTTTAGGACTCCCAATACAAGCCTAATATATATCCTTGCACAACACTGCAGTGGGATAAAAGTTACTCAGGCACCGTTACAAACTTAAGATATTAGCGAGCAATGGAGAGTAGGGAACATAAACTAGAGAGAAGTAAAAAGAGTCAGAGCATCTGTTATTAGGGTCAGTACTTCAAGTTATATTATTGTATTTCTTTTATCATATGTCTCCCTGGTAATCCATTGAATTTAGAATAGCAAGCTATACAGTGGCACCAACTGTGATACCCAGGTAAACTGCTGCAGCAAACAGCTCTCTCTACCATATACAGGATGTGCACTGTTGCTTCAAAGACCAGGCTGTAGTCCCACAGATGTTGCTTGCTGACGCCCCTTTAAAAAGCTCATAGATGTGGTTGTTTCCCTTATAAATTGAGCGCCTAATGATCATTGAAAGGTCTCAAATGATTCTTGGATATGTACCTTGTTAGAATGCTATGATTTTCCCATGGAGCTCATGACAAAGTAGGCAAAAAAGAAACAAAGAGCTGATCAGACTGAGAGATGCAGCTAGGACGGGGTAAAATGGGTATTGGGTGTGTGATCAGGAGATGACTATTAATCGTTAGTGCAGTATGGGTATTCATTTCCATACTGGCATTTTTAAATGCCGGCAGAGAAATTTATGCTGATACTACTATTGTGGTCAGAATGAGTCTGAATCCAAGTAAACTGTAAAGATTTTGAGCATGTTTTTTTTTTTCTATTATAAGCAACCAGTTTTAACAATGAGGAAAGGCAATTAACACCAAATAAAAAAAATAAACTGTAAATAGTTTATGGATTTTGCCTTTATTCATTTAACAGTATTGCCTATTTTTTTCTATCACACAGTGAAATACTTTTACATACTGCAGTACAGAGGTCCATAGCATGGTCTCCCCCCTTTCAAATGTCCACATACCTCTCAACTGTCCGGATTTTGGCAGAATGTACACATTTTTGCCTCATATTTTTTATTAAACAAATATCTTTATCAAATTATCACTTAAGAAATCGGCAATCATACATTTATATAAATGAAAACAAACTATATTGACACAATTTTAGTTGCAAACATTATACATCACTTATAATTTACCCAGTCACTGTCAGTCAGACATTGCATAGCTCATTTAAATCCTGCCTTCTTTTAAACCTCATTCCTCATCTGCATGTGTTATTGCCACAATTTCCATTTTTTTCTGTGTAATTTGCTCCTACCCTTTTCTCAAGATCCAATTTCCATTTTTTTTCTCTCTTACTCTCTTCACTACTTCTAGTACAGTCGGTTTAAACTTCGATTTCCTTTTCCTAGTAATTGCTTTTTGGCAGCCACCATAAATAGACTCAGCAAGGCCTTACAATGTCTAGGCAATTCTGATTCTATATCATAGCTCAAAAAATCATTTCCTTAGTTACACCAATTTGCTCGCCAAGTATTTCTTTTTGAATATGTTTTTATTAGATTTGTAAATAAATTAATCATGACAATAATTGTATTTAGAAAATTGTGAGCATAAAAAAGGAACAGTATGAATAAAAACAAACAAGAACAACTGTTTACAAGAGTGGCTACTAACAATCAAGATTCTCAAAAATTCCTATACATGACAATTGGTATGAGTATAGCTAGTTTTATCAAGCAGGTCCTGGAAAATTGTCGACGTATTTTAGTAGGAGGTGATTCTAGTAGATCTTGATTTAATGGTGATAATTTCCAGATGACGTACTTTGGTTGTAATATTTCTGAATTCTTTGAAAGTGGGTGTAGCTTTATTCTTCCAGTTCTTGGTTATAACTTTCCTCCCAGTTGATAAAATGGACCATAAAAGCGGGTATTTCATTATTTTAACACAAACAGGAATAAGGGTATTAAAAAGAATTAATGACTTAGATAAAACAAAATTTTCCCTAAATAAAGCCTGTAAAAAGAATAATGTTATTCCAATAAGGTGCAAGTACAACACAATCAAAGAACATGTATTGCCAATCTGCTTTAAGCTCCTGTTTACTTCTCCAATAACTTGCCAATAGAGTAGTCTGCAGGGAATCTTTAAAGTCTGCCAACTCATTACACTCCCAGAAAATATGCTCCCAATTACCTGTTTCGTTCCCATCACACCTCCAACATTTGCTATCTACCTGGGGAAAAATTCTTTGGAGTCTTCTCTGGGTATAAAAATACCTATGTAAACCCTTCAAAGCAAAGATCCTAATTCTTCTAGACTGTTGCATATTTAGCAGACATGCATATATCCCCAATCATTTCTTTGTGAAATGCTTAACCAGTCTCTCTTTCCAATCCTTTTTAATCACCTCTGATTTATTCTTATAGTTATCATGCAATATTTTATATATTCTATGTTAGAGTGTGTTCAACAGTGAATAGTATACAAGAACTGTAAATAAAATTATGTTTTTTGTAGGAACTTAGGTTCCGAGATAATGGAAAATGGAAAGTCATAAAGCCATCGTCCATACCAGTTGTGAAGGAAAAACTTTGCACATTAAATTTGTAAATTATAGTACTTCTTGTTTGTTATAAAAAATAAGTTACTTATTAGTAACCATGCTTACAGTGAAATAGTATTGTGCTGCAAAATATATTTCTTTATCAGTGTGCAATTTGAAAGGTTTGGTGCTTTAAACAGACTACAGATGTAGTCATGCAAAACTTTGGGTCTCTGATTCAGCAGCGAAAAGCCAGCAAGACTTTGTGTCTTAAGAAGACTTTGGTTTCAGTCCAGAAGTACAGCACAGTAAGCAGCACCCAAATAAATTCAGTGTTTCATTCTACTAATTATTCCTTTTTTAACAGCAATTTCTGTTCTAGATTCTACTAAAAACACCTCCAATGCTGGTCTTTCACTTAGGATCCCCAATATTTCTTTCTCTTTGCGTATACGCTGATATCAGTCCTTGATGGGGAAGGTAATCTCTAGCCTGCAGTCCAAATAAATTATTGGCCTCTTCCCATTCTATTACCTTTCCCTCTCTAATTATCTACTCCTGTTAAAGTTCACAAATAAATAACAGAGAGTTTTACTTTTTAGTCTGGAGTCAAGAATAATGCTTCAGGATGTGCGAAGTACTGGTTTATTCCATAAACAGCGCTGGGAGACTGCCTGCCAAGATTTTCAAATCAGTGTCAAAGAACAAAGGAAAAAATACTACATATATACCTTTTCTTATCAATTTCATCCATGCAGAACTTTAACGTTGCATTACTTTCACCGAATCAGTGTATTTAAAAATGTCGTCATCCCTCGTGATTCTGTCTTAGAGCTTTATGTGAACACTTGACAAATATACCTTTTTAAAACATAGACCACCTGGTCTAAGAATTAATCTTTTAACCTTGTAACATTCAATACCAGTACACGCTGTCTTACAGACATCCTTACAAAGACTCATCCCCCAGCCTGAGAAGGCAAGGCCAGAATGCACTGTTAATTAATCTGGTTTCAAAAGATTCCTGGCGCATTGTTTTTTTTTCTCTCTTAACATTCTGAAACCAGACTCTTTAAACATAGTATAACATCATAACATTCCTTAACTCCTTCAGCTGTCAGTACAAACAGAGGGAATACAATTGTAAGATATTTGAAATATAAAGCTACTAATATGAATGTATATCTTGCGTAATCATGCATCTGTTTTACATTTTGCTTTTAAAATGAACACATTATAAGTATTTTGACTCATTTGTGAAGAAACTGTTAGTATGCATTTTGTGAAGAATAATCACGACGTAACATTTTTCAGTAACAGTTCTCCCTCATTTGACACTGTGTCACACAACACACAATTATATTTTAATTCTTCTTAAATTGATAAAATATGCTTCAGCTGCATAGTGTTCATTATTAGATACTTTTATAAGTGGCATGGGCCATGCAGGTGAGGTTAAGCATTTTATAATTACAGCCTTTAGAGCAGAAAATAAATTAAATAATACCAATTATTGTAATGATACCTTGTAATATACTAGTTCCCAGGTTACCAAATGCACTGCCCAACCATCCCAAAAGTGTCCACTGTTTAGATGTGCTGTCTGGATCCCTGGCCCTGTGCTCCATGAAAGTGGCCAACTTTTCTTATTCATCATAATAGTCATAATAGTCACTAATGTAAGAACAGCAGTGAATTCCTGTGAAGGCACATGACCTCCCTTTGGCAGCTAGCATTATGTCTTTTGCCAGCTAATTTTGTAATACCACAGTTCAAATTTCAGTAATTTCTCAATTTGCCATCCTGATGTGATGTGAAGTATGGTTTACTACCTCCTGAAGAATTTGAGCAAGCATGTTGATTTCAAGCATTGTTCTTTGCACTCCATCCTCAGGAGTAAAGATGAAAATACTTGCTCTGCCCAGTGAATTTCCCATCTATTTCTCAGTCTACCTGCTGGAAGGTTCTGTAAATGTTGAATAGCAGGAATAATATAGCCCACAAAACAACATGCATGATCACAGCAAATATAGTAATGATCCTTTATCATGCCCATGCAGTGCCCCCAGTCATAACTTTTTAAGTGTAGAGTTCAACACACTTTCATGTCTCGTGTCATTGCATTTGCTGGTTCCCACTGGTACAGTTCCATTTCTGGCATAGCATGCATCTCACATTATGCTACAAGTTAGATTTGTGTCACTAAGATCTTTTTCATATGCCACTTGTGATGCAGGTATTGCAGTCATGGGAATCCCCACCTTAGAATGATGAGGTATATGTAAACACACCCAACAGTTTGTCACATTCAAGTCCACTGTATATTGTTGAAGAACCAACAAGAATCTATTTTCTCTTGACCAGTTTGTAAAAGGAAACAACAACAAAAACAAAGCAAAAGTACCTGTTATCGCTGGATTCATCATGGACTGCTGTCCAAGTTGATTTTCTCTCTTAATCCTTCACTCGGGCAAATAATTTGTCCTTCGCACTTCCGTCTTCCTTCGCTGACAAAGATGATTCATCTGGGGTCCCCACACGACAAGTTTTCTTGCATTATGAAGAATGGATCCACATTGGTAGTCCTGCACAGTGGATGGCAGTAAAAGTTGTAAGTAGCACCTGGAAAGGGCCTTTCCACTTTGGACTCATTTTTTTCTCTGAAAAGTTTTAACATAAACCCAATCACCATTCCGTAGTTGGTGACGGGGCTGGTCAGGACGTTGAGGAAGAGCTTCTCATACAGTTCTGTGTTGCTGCTGCAAGAAATGAATAAGTTTTGTGCAGTAAGACAATGTAAGATCATCCATTAGAGTTAATTCTTCATTTGACACAAGGGAGTAGCTGGAATGACCATGGGTCTCCCCATTAATGTCTCACAGGAGACTCTATCTCCTTGTAGTATTTAATGTACTCCTCATGCTCATTAGTATTCTGACCATTTAAGGTTTGTTTCAGCATTCATCTTGAACTCCTATTTTTAAGGGTCCTATTAACCCTCTGTACTAATCCAGATGATGGTGGATGGGTGGGACAGTGAAGACTCAACTTAGTATTAAAAATTGTGCATAGCTCTCTAGTCAGGGAAATGTGAAAATGAGTTCCCTGGTCGCTATTGATAGTAGAAGGTACACCAAATGTAGGCACAATTCAAATAAAAGTTTCTAACAATTGTTAACTCTGCTTTGTGACATGGGTAAACTTCCACCAATGCAGAAAACATGCAAAGCACTACCAATATAAATTGTGAATTGCAGACCTTTGGAATCTGGGCAAAGTCCAGCTGCACATTTACAAAAGGTCCCCAAGGTGGTGCTAAAGCATGCAGCATAATTTGATTAAATAAAGCTGTCTTACTTGCATGGGCTGGTAAATGATATGCCCTTACCAGGTAAGGTAACAAGGAGGCAGGAGCCACCAGTTGGCCATCCGGATGTCGCCAAAACCCATCAGCGGATTTACCGCATCCATCTTAAGCCATCTTTGAACTTCTCCCTGTGATCCTTCAGCTTGAAAAGCTGGGACTGTCTTAAAATCAAGCACATCATCACGAGTCTTGCAATAGCATCAAATGAAAATTGGCACAAAGTCCTTCTACAACTTGCTTAGCTGCTTGATCTGGGAAATTGTTTCCCCTTTGAAAGCATATCTATACCCTTTTGATGAACACTACATTTAACTACTGCTATTTCTTTAGGTAACAAAAGCGACTCTGATAAAGCATTCAGAAAAAAGGAATTTTTAATCTGAGTTCCTGATGAAGTTAAAAATCCTTTTTGTTTACAAAAATCATTTACTACACCAAAAGCATCATGGCTGTTGGTGTAGACATTGGCAACTATGTCTTTGGCTAACTCACAGGCCCTTTGTAGAGCCACTATCCCAGCTACCTGGGCAGAATTTGTACTGTCTACTCTTTGTTGAAGCAAAACATCATTACTGGCGCAGATAGATATGCCTGCGACCAGATTTTCCATTTCAGTCTCTTCCATAGGAACCATCCACAAATAGGTCCATCTCAGTATTGGGTATAGAATGTCTTTTAAGCCATTCCTAGAAGAAAGAAAATAATTAGTCACACACACACATAATCATGCTGTTCACTGTCCTCAGCAGTAGGTGACAAAGATGCAGGATTTGGAACAGGATAGCATATGAGAGAAATATAGATCAGAAAGAAGTGAGAGTTCATATTTAGTTAGACATGCAATCGAGAGGGGTTGAGTTTTTATTTTAAGTAAGAGAGAGATGATACAGAATATGAGGGATGGCTACTGTAAGATCAGCCTCAGCACCCATGATTGTGCAAGATCGACTAGAATGGCGGCAGCAGCCACCACCCTTAAACATAGTGGAAATCCCTTTGCAACAGAATCAAGTACTATACTCTATAATAAGCTAATGGATAATAGTTGTCCCCATGTTTCTGTGCAGGTATCTCCCTAAGCAAATCCATTTCTTTCATTACAAAATAAAATTAAAGTGTTTCCATAATCCGGTAACCCTAAAGCTGGGGCAGTAGCTAAAGCTTCCATTAAATTCTAAAATGAAATTTCCCCTTCACTGTCCCAAGGGAGGGACTCTGGTGTATCCTGTTTTAAAAGATTTGTCAAAGGTTTAACAATTTCTGCATAGTTAGAAATCCACTGTCTGCAATATCTTGTCATACGTAAGAAAGATTAAACCTGATGCTGAGTAGCTGAAATGGGCCATTAGTTATTGCCTCAATATGAGATGGGTGACCTCTGCTTACTACCCTGAGATATCAGATGGCCAAAGATACCATACCTGAGATGACTATAGCAGTAATTTTTTTCTTGACACCTTGTGTACTTTTTCTGCAAGAATAGTTAAAAGATGTAAGGTGTCCTGTTGACACTGCTGAGAAGAATCAGATGCTATTAGTAAATCATCTACATATTACACTAACACAGACCCACCTGGAAATGTCACATTTTCCAAATCTTTTATTAGAAATTGAGAAAATAGTGAAGGGGATTGTGTGTCCTTGTGGCAAGCATGTCCATGTGTACTGCTGTCCCTTATAAGTAAAAGCCAACAGTAAATAACTTTCAGGATGGATAGGTATAGAAAAGAATGCTGAATACAGACCTATCACAGAAAAAAATATTTTGCTGTAGGTGGTATGCAACTCAGTATTTGTAGATTAATATGCATGTGTATATACCTTTAAGAAGCTATCCAAGGGCTTGCACTAGAGTATAAATGCTGAGCACATGCAAGCCTGACTGCCATTTTGTAGTTAGCTGTTGAGATGTGAATGTATGGGCATGTAAGCTCTGATACTATTTTTTCTCTTAGATACAAAGAGTTAATTTAGGCAAATTCAGCTTGACAGAAAATCCTCGTTGCTCACTGCATTCAGTACTCCGTTTGGCAGGTACAGATTTTTAAGAATGTCATTTGAGATAAATACTGCAAGTAAGTCTTTCAGCGTGCAATGGAGCAAATTTTTTCTGGGTATCCTTGTGCTGTCATAGTGTGCTGGTTGGAGGTCATGATGAAGCAGAACATGACAGAAACCTCAGACAAGTTTTAGAAAGGGCACGTCAAGTGAATCTTAAGCTCAATGCACAGAAATGCAAATTCAGGTTATAAGAAGTTCCTTATGTTGGTCATTTATTTACGAGGACAGGCCTGCGACCGGACCCTTCAAAGCAAACTGCCTTTTTAGAGATGGCAGCTCCAGACAATGTTCAAGCCCTGCAACATTTTCTTGGCATGGTCAACTACCTAGGCAAGTTCATTCCAGACTTGAGCCAACTTTTAGCACCACTCAGAGAGCTGACACATAAAGATCTATCCTGGTCCTGGTCAGAGCAACACCAAAGAGCATTTGATGTCCTGAAGCAGAGAATTGCTAGTCCGCTGACTTTCCTGTGATGCTTCGAAATTTGGACTTGGTGCAGTCATTCTACAAGAGGATCAACCTGTTGCCTACACATCGAGAACTCTTACCCAAACTGAACAGCAGAACGCCCAGATTGAGAAAGAGCATTTGGCAATTGTATTTGCATGTTCGAAGTTCTATGATTATGTTTATGGTAAAACTAGCCAAATCGAAACAGATCAACCATTAGTCACAGTCTGATTATGCTGAGATTGCAAAAGTACAATTTCAGTCTTGTGTACAAGAAAGGCAAACTTCTTTATCTTACTGATACATTATCCAGATCACCCAGAAATACCACTGAACGGAATGACAATCAAGGTTATCAATTGCTTGATGGTTTTGAAGTCATGGAAGTGAGAAATGTTTTACAAAGGTTCAACCACTTTTATCAGTCCAGGATGGCTGTCAAAGCAATCTAGTTTACCGCAAGAACTGCAACCTGATTTTACAGAGATGAGAGTTTCTCTGACAAAGGTATCATAATGAAAGGTCCGAAAGTCATTGTTCCAAAATCCTTGCAACCTTAAGTACATTACTATCTTGCATCGTGGTCACCCAGGAACAGAATCTACTAAAAGAAGGGCGAGAGAGTATTTTGGCCTTCTGTGTCAGAAGACATTGAGAGAGCACTTTATTCTTGTTCAGTATGTAATAGTACTAAGCCCCATCAACAGAAAGCATCACTTCAGCTTAACCGGATTACGGAACTATCTTGGTCCACAGTAAGCCACTGATATCTTCGAGTGGAATGGTTAACATTATTTGGTGTTAGTAGACTCTGTCCAGTTGGTGTGCGTTTGACTTACTTCCTAACTTAGCATCTAGTACTGTTATTGCTCAGATGAAATGTCTTTTTGCTGTGGTTGGTAGCCTGCACAAAGTTATTTCTGACAATGGCATGCAGATTCAAAAACACAAACCACCACCACTCCAACTGAATTCAGCAAAAACACAAAAATTGAGCTGAGTCTCAGTAAGCACAATAGCAGGGTGAAAAATTCTCAAATAGATTTATTCATTCTGGTACCTTGGCCTTTCGCCTCATTTTTTTGTGTTTTTGCTGAATGGCATGCAGATTACAAGCCAACAGCTCAAAAGATTTGCAGAAGAATGGGACTTTACTCATGTCACAAATAGTTCACAGTACCCCGTCAAATGGTTTGGCAGAACATGCAGTACAAAGTAGTTACATGAGAAGTCAAAACAAGACAGTAATGATGTTTTCTTGAATCTCTTGAATCTCAGAAATGTTCCTTGTGATGAACATCTTGGTTCACCTGCTCAGAGACTTCTGTCGAGACAGACCAGAACCACATTACCACTCAGTAGTCAGTTGTTGGTTCCATTTGTCAAGAAGAACAGATCGGTGAGAACCAATCTGTTGAGGAAGCGCTTATCTCAGAAGTCCTACTATGATAAGACCAGTAGACCGCTCAGTCCATTATGAGATGGAGAAGTGGTAAGGATGCAAACGTCCAAAGGTTATGATCGGATTGGTGTCGTGAAGAATATTGGTCCATAGCCAAGATCGTACGTTGTAGAATCAGAAGGAGCAACTTTTAGGCGGAATCGGAAACATTTGAGACCGGTGTCTGAGCGTGTATCACAGCACATAGCCTGTGAGAGGGACTCTTTCTCAGAGTGAGTTGTCCAGTGTTCCAATTCCAGAGGAAGTTCCAGAGGACATTCCTGTTCCTATGATGAATCCAGAAGTTCCTGATACGAGTTGTGCACTGCAGACTGTCCCTGTTGCTAAATCTAGTCCTGTTATGTCATGAGATATGGTCAAGTCTCTAAACCCTGTAGCAGATATGAAGCATCTTGGACATGAACATTTGTATTTGTTTCTAATATACATAGTATTGCATGCCTAGCTTTAATATTATTTTGCATGAAGGGCAGTCTTTTAAGATGGAGGATGTAGATCAATATGCATGTGTATATACCTTTAAGAAGGGCTTGCACTAAAGCGTAAATACTGAGCATATGCGAGCCTGACCGACATTTTGTAGTTATCTGAGATGTGAACATGTATGTATGTAAGCTCTGTCTGTTAGTTCGTTTGTGTTTAATGATGCTGCTATCCATCCTGATGTGTTTGTATGTATTAAAGCATCTGAACAAACCCACAAGCCTTATTATCGTTTGTAATAGAGATGAACGAGCGGCAGTATTGTTGCTGGATTTGGAACTACAGGAAAAGTTGGTAATACTGCATAGTTTACTGCCCTCAAATCTTGCACAAACCTATAAGTATCCTTTTCTGACTTTTTTACGGGGAGAATAGGAGTATTGCAAGGGCTTTTAGCTGGGGCTATTGTTCTTTGTTGTATCAAAGACTGAATTACAGGTTTGATTCCCTGCCCTGCTTCTGGTTTCAGTGGATACAGCGGAACTCTATGGAGAGGTTTTGATGGATTCATTGTTATTTTTATTGGTACTAGAGATTTTAATATACCTACTTCATTAGTGTGTTTAGTCCCCAGTTAGCAGGTACCTGCTGCAGCACTTTTTCAGCTGTCTGTATACCTTCAAAACGCTGTTTCTCAACTTCTGCTAAAACTGCTAATACTTCCCCCTCTGATTTTGTTGTAACATCTAAATACACCCCTTCTGGTGTACAGTAAATAGTACAACCCAGTTTGCATAACAGGTCTCTAGTCCCTAGCAAATTTACCAGTGCAGTAGTACTCAAAAGGAAAGAATACCTTTCTTCAGTCGGCTCTAAAGGAATGGGTGTAGGTTCTGAAACAGAATATGTAACAGTAGCATTTGTTACTCCAGCTGCCTTTACTTTGTTTTGATACTGGTATCTGACTATCTGAGGTAACTTTTAATACAGATCTAGTGGTTCCAGTGTCCACCAGGAAGGAAATTTTCTTTGAATTTATTTTTACCTTAACATAGGGTCCCTTTTGATCTATTGGCAGCAAAGGATCGAGATTTATTTATATTTTATTTCTCTGACATAGTCAGTACGGTGATTCCTGACTTCTTCCAATTTGAGGACGTGATGAAGGAAATGTGACATTATTATAATTCGGCTGCCATTCAGTCCAGGTATCTTGGACTCTCGGCATTCACTTGTGTGGCCATTCTCCTGTCCAGTGTCCTGCTTTACCACAATTGAAGCAAGATCCATAAGATGAGGCAGGAGGGCCACTGCCAGCTCATTGTTGCCAACCAGTTGCACATTGTTTCCTTTGACCAGCACTCTTACTAAATCCCCTAGCACAGTGATTTCCAACCTGGGGTATGTGCTTGGTCTTGTAGGGGTAAGAAAAATTAATAATGCCGTCTTCTAGCCTACAGTCTGTAAGAGCAGGTCATGCTTGATGAAGATCGGAGGCAGAAGCCAGTTTTATGCAGCAGAGCTGTGCTGCAAAGTCCTCTGCGGATGTTCGGGAGTCAGAAGGCTGTAGAGAGGGAGTAGGAAAGGGTTAAGTCTTCAGGCTTTATGGATTATTCACCTTTACAGCTTTTTGACTAATAGGTAGAGATGCCATACGGTAAACTGTTCGGCAGCAGATTTAATTTTTGGTGTGAGGAAACTGAGAATGGCTGTGTCAAGTAGGTACAATTATGCTAGAAAAGAATAGTTCGACAAGTTCTTGGTTTAAGCAGGCTAAATGGTTACGACACTTGGATTGCTGATACTGTAACCAAATCAAGAAGTCTGCTCGTGTGGATAGCTGTAAAACACTTTAATACCAAGCAAATAAAATAATAAAAAATATAATGAAAACAAGATGAGCGCTTTCGCATCACAGCAGGATGCTTCATCAGAGCTAAAAAACATTGTGTATTACATACATTTACATTTAAATGATTCCAATCTAGCACCTCAGGCCAAGTGACCTGAGAGCCAGTTTTAAGGGGACATATTCATTTAATCCTTTACCACTAGTTGCCTGAAGCAATAGAATCCCCTTAAACAGCAGTTTGTTTTGCCAACATAATAACAATTACAGATAACACAATGAGCAAAATAAACATTTTTTGTACCACAGTCAGCGAAAAAATTAAAACTAATTCTACGATTCGTAACGGGATGATTAAAGTAGTCACCCTCATTAACGTATCTGCAAATATTACAGCTACTACAACTATATGTTCCTTTCTGAGCGGGTCTAAGTCCGATGCCTTTCATGAGAGGTTTATAACAAATCATTCTTTTAATAGACTTAAAATTCCTATATTAAGTTTGGCATCTGTCATAAGTTTATTGCAATGTTTCCTGATGACACTACAGACATGGTGTACATTATTAGAATAATTCAAGCATAGTCTTACTGTATTATCCCCATCATTCATAACTATCTGTATGCTCCTATGAGCATCACCAAAATACGGTTGTGCTCTCGTCTGGTGACACACCAATACCTCATTCTGTATTTGGTGGACCATAGACTCACAGTAGCCCCTGACAAAATTCATTTGCCAAGATATCAAAACAAGAGTGCATATCACTCTCCTTGTTATGTAATCTTGCGTGTCTGAAAAACTGACTCTTAGTTACATTCCTTTTTAGGTGTCTAGGGTGCATACTCTGTGCACGCTTTCTTATAGATAGTCATATCAGTCCCATGACCCACTCTTTTGATATATACATCCAACAAATCTATGCACACACCAGAGTACTTATAGGTGAATTTCAAGTAATCAGTAGTGCCATGCACATAATGTACAAACTCCTGTAGAGTTTCTGTGGTTCCCGCCCAAGTCAAAAAAACATCATCCACAAATCTAGCATAATGTATAAGAAGATGACTATATACATAGGGTTGCCACCTTTTCAAATGGCCAAAGTGGGACATTTTTGGTACAAACATCAGATTTTACAGGCCGACATATACCCATGGTCAGTACAAAGGATAGAACTTAATTTAATTTTTTTGCCTAAATAAAAGCTTATTCTTGTAGCATTTTATTTGCTTATTCTGTTTCTTATAACATTTAAGTATTTTAGATACAGAATAACTGTTTTATGCAACTATTACATAAAATATAGGAAATAATTATGTCCTATAATCTCAGGACATTTGCCATTTTTAATATTTTTTGTCAGGACACAACTGCCCAAAGTGGGACTGTCCCTCTCAAAGTGGGACAGGTGGTAACCTTACATATACATTCCTGTCATTGAAAATAAACTGACTGCCATTGGGCCATCACCATGTTTGCATAGGTATTAGCGCACATGGTGCCCATTGCAACACCCACCCTGTGGATGTAGTATCCATCAATGAACGCAAACACATTGCTTGAGCTCCTCTGTTTGGTGGGTGTGTTGTGTTCATTGCCGATACTGTGTTGTATTTTAAGGGTTGGGGTGCTGCAGTCCTGAGTATTTCCTCCTCTGGATGAGATGCCTAGTAACAATGAACCTGATTTCAGTTTGCCATCCATTTGCTATTTTTTCAATGTAACATAGGCAATTTATTGTTAAAGTGCAGCAGGCACTGAATTTGTAGGGTTAAATAGGATGACTCATGAAAAATATTTACAGTACAAGGGGTATTTTATTTGCAGTCAATGCCAGTGGTCCTGTTTCATATGCTGTGACAAAATGTTTTACCTATGCAAAGAGTTTCTGTTAATTTTTTTTTAATGATCACTTTTATTCTACCTGTTCTTTTCTCTGCCACGGCAGTCTGTTCTGCTTGTTTCTGTATTGTTCACATGTACATGTTTTAAACACAGACTATATCCAAGATACATGAAATCATGTTACTCATTTTACCTATGCTACTGATCCACCCAGGAAAGTTATTTGGTCAAGTACTGAGAACTTAAATCAAGACAAAAGTCCTCTTGTCTTTAGTGTGTGTGTGTGTGTGCTTGTGTGTGTATGTGTGTGTGTGCTTGTGTGTGTGTGCGTGTATCTAACTGCTACAATCCTACTGTCTTAGTGCCTCAACAGGCACCACACACCTTGTTGGTGTTGGTATGGGAATAAAATCCACGGCATGTAGTTGCAGTATTTTTCCAAAACGAACACTGCAGTGCAATATAGTAGGGGTGCTGCACTCCTGAATGTGCAATCCTTCTGATGAGAAGTTAAAATGAAACTCTGTCAGAGATAGTGCTGAGATCAAATGTAAAACATCCCACAGCATGAATTAAAAAGAGCAGAGGAAGTTCCCAGTTGCCCTGAACAAATTTCCCCAAATCAGTATGAATATCAGTTTAGGTCTGCCATGAAAAAAGGCCATTGGCCTAGTCACGATAAACCACTGAAATATACAGTTGTTTGTTAGTAGCAGCAACCTTTTCATTAGTTTCTGATCTCTTTAATGTGGAATTATTCAGATGACTTTTACTTCTGCAAAGATTGTGCATATTGACTGATATTGGTAGATTATAATGACAATCCTAAAATGTGTGCAAGGGGCCTCTGATTTGAGAACAGCCCAAAGGTAAACCTAATCTGCCACTGGCCAGATGCATTTCCTTTGAATGTGGGTTTCAAGGTTGTTTCAATGAATGTGAGTTTCAAGAGCAGAGAAGTTTTAATGCTAAGTCTATTTTCATTGTGAGCCTGTATTGCTTTGTTTAACAAATATCTATCAGTGTTTGTGCTCTAAACTTTTGAAATAAAAGTTTTAAATTAAATCCAAGTAGCTGTAATAATTGTTGAAGTAAAGCAGAAAACAGTATGCACACTGAGAGTTTTGAACAGTGTTTATGTTAACGGGGGAGAAATGAAGAAATAGCCAAGTAACAAGAAACTGGAATGGCTGTGTGGGGCTGCATGCAAAATTACACGCATTTTACTTTAATGTACAAAAATATGAGGGGGTTCAGTTTAGGGAAATGGACTGCCAAGGGGTACGCAAGTCAAAAAAGGTTGGGAAACCGTGCCCTAGCAATTCCTGTCCCCCTTCCCCTGCTCTGTCCAGTTGGGGCTTCTAGCTGTCTTACTTGCAAAGTTAATAGCTTATCGTCAGTATCCTTTCTTCATTTTTTCTGATACTCAGTACAATGATTTACAACACTTAATAAGAACTCCAAGTCCTTTCCCTGCCAAGTCTATAAGCACTTGTTTTATTTGCTTTTGTACAGAGGCTTGCAAACCCTGCACAGAAGCAGCTGCAATAGCTGACTCAACTTGTTCTGGGTCCGGTATTCCTGAATGTCTAGCAAACACTGCTTTAAGATGGCTCAAATAATCTGCAAGGTTTTATTTATTTTATTTATTTATTTATTTATTTATTTATTTGCAGTTGGTTTACCAGGATATTCCATTGGGCCAAAAATAACCCATTTTCAATGGAGTCCTGGGGAGAAAAGCTCCAAAACAAAGATTACAAAAAGATTACATTAGTTTACAATTTCAATCATTTGTAGATTAGAGACAAATCTTTAAACAACGGTAACAAAAAGATTACAGCAGTTTAAAGTTTCAGTCATTTGTGGGTTACAGAAAAAACAAAACAAAGGTTAAGCAGTTACAGTGATAAGTTATGGGTTTTATTTTGTAGGAAAACTAAGATATGAGCAGATGAAATAAAGATTCTTAGGTTAAGTTCTGTATAGGAGCAAGCATTGCTGTTGTGTAAATATATAGTTCCTTGAGTGGAATTGTAGGGATTGTCAAATGATAAGATGTTGTTACAGTTGGCTAAATTGGTGTCTAGTAATATATGATATAGTTGTTTGTAGGAGGTGGGGAATAGGCTATGAAGGGTGGGAGCAGGAGCATTCCCATGAGGATGTTAAATGTGAGTGCAGTGATTTTTTTAAAGGCAGGGAGGTTGGTGATGATACGGATAGAGGGAGGAAGTGAGTTCCATATGCATGCCAGGGCATAGGATAGGAGGTTTTATCCTGGAGAGTGAAGGGGTTTGTACAGCTCTATTAGGTTTTGGTTATTAGCTCTTAAGAGTCTTTTTGGCATGTGCATTTTAAAGGTAGAGTTGAGAGAGGGACAGAGGGAGGGTTGAAAAATTAGTTTGTGATCAAAAGTGAGCTGAGTATATGAGAGATAGTGAGGAAGCTCTAGCCAATTGAGTTTGTGCAGAGATGTACAGTGATGGGTAGATGATTTGTGGCTGGTGGCAAATTTGGCAATTTTATTATAACAGGAGGACAGTTTAGTTTTGAGAGATGATTGTAGGTTTGTTAGGAGAGGGGCACCATACAGGAGAGAGGGGATGAGAAATGTAGTAGCAAGAGTTATCTTTGTAGATGTAGTGAGGAATTGATTGTTACGGTACAGCATGCCGAGTTTTTGGTGTTTTTTTTTTATGTTTAGTAGTAGGTGGCTTTTGAATTTAAGCTGGTCATCAATCTGGACTCCTAGTAGTTTGGTTTCAGATACTAGTTTGAGAGGTGTATTATTCTGGCTAGTGATGGAGAATAGTGTACTATCAAAGGTTGTGGTTTTTGAGGGGGTAAATACCATAAGTTTGGTTTTTGATGCATTGAGTGCTAGATGATTGTCCTTCATCCACTGTTCTGTGGTAGAGAAGGCGTCTTGAGTTAGATTTAAAAAAGTGGGGATGGATCTGGCTGCACAGATAATTGTAGAATCATCTGCATATTGAATAAGTTTAGCATGGGGAATTGAATGGAATAAATTGTTTATGAATATATTGAAAAGGCGAGGGCCCAAGATGGATCCTTCGGGGACACCAGTGGGTGTGTTAAGGAAAGTGGAGATGGCTTTTTTCCACTTGACAGCTTGTTGTCTGTTAGAGAGATAGCTGATGAACCAATTGAGAGAGGAAGGGGATAGGTTTAGGTTAGATAGTTTAGTAAGGAGAAGGTTGTGAGAGATAGTATCAAAGGCCTTAGAGAGGTCAAGAAAGAGGGTAGATACAGTGGAGCCAGAATCTCTGTCTTTATTTACAGTTTCCAGGAAGGAAAGGAGGGCAGTCATGGTACTGTGACCTGGTCTGAACTGTTGTGTGGAAGTTAGTAAGTTATTATCTAAGAGATAGGGAAGGAGTTGAAGATGGATACATTTCTCTAGGAGTTTTGATTTCCCCTTTATTTTGCTTACATGCCTGTATCGTACACCAATCTGTCCTAACTTGACACACTTCTGTAATTTTATTTAACAACCCATCCTTTTGTTTGAGTGCATTCCATGTGAGAGTAAAATGTGTTATTTCAGCCTTCTCAGGTAACTGTTTTCATTTTATTTGAAGTAACTACCCAAAGCAGCTGGCTTAAATCCATCAAAGTAGGGTTGTAACATTGTTGTAGTTTTTAATTCCTCCTTAAAACTTAGTGGGTCTTCTCTAATATTTGGAAAACTTTTAGACATAGTATGCAAATCAGCAGGGGTCCAAGAGCAAAGAAGCTCTCTATTATTAGCCCCCAAAATGTCTCTAAGAGGTGTCAAAAGATCCTTTCCAGAGGCAATAGCCTCTTGTCCTACCCTGTCCATGTGAGTGCATGTGATGAGCCACAGAAGAGTCAAATACTAGTGCTCCTGTTGGAGAGGTAGAAGCTTGTTGAGAATGATAGGAAACAGAAGAAGAAGAAAAAGAAACCCCCTGGACTGCAGATGCTTGTTCTGAAGATGAGGGTTGAACAGGGCAGCTAGGTTGAGATGTAACAGTACCATGCTGACCTGGTGTCCAATGAACAGTTGTCCAAAATGCAGGGGTCTAAGAAACAGCATAATCTTGTACAGGAGCCACCACCACCGGTACATGTGGGGGTGTAGTAGCTACTGGAGGATTATCATCCTTTTCAGAAGTCTCTGCTTTTAGACCATTCCCAGTTTCTTCCAGACCTGCTAAGACAGGATAAAGGGATCCCTTTTTACTGGTCTTACTGCCTTAATGACCTCTTTTACCTGTTGTAGCAACTTCTTATTAGCATCCTGTAATCTCCTTAATGCTGACTTATTTTCCCTTTTAAGAGCTTCAGTATATCAAGAATTACTTTATTTTTCTTTTCTTCCAAAATCTCCTTCACTTTCACTATTTATCCTTGTTATAGGTTCCATTTAATGGAAATACTTCACCAGGGCAATTTTTAGTAAGCTAAAGCCACTCATTCAAATATAACTTTCATTTCCATAATTGTGATACATAAAATATGCAGGTGTTCCTTTTACAGGGATTTGATCCTGCTTGCTTAACTTTGTTCCTATTTTCCCTATTAAGACTTACCTTGTAGATCCTGGGTCCTGGTAATTCAGAGGAAAAAATTATTACATCAATTCACACACCATCCAGGGAGAGAAGGGTTGAGATTCTGTTGCACAGTTGCAGAAGAAAGGTTTCGATCAACCTTTTCCCACAACACCCCCTTGCTTTCATCGTGTCACAAACTCAAAATTTACAGCTCCAGCATTGTGATTGGGATAATGGGGCAGATAGGTACTGTGTCCAGAACTGACCACTCTTTCTGACCCCCTGAGGGCACTTTCGCACAGTCACACCTATGTCCCAATGTGGTATAGGCTCATGAACTTGATTTAACAACACACACACCTATGTCCCAACGTGCTATAGGTTCATGAATTTGATTTAACAATGCACACGCTTATGTTCCAACATGCTATAGGCTCATGAACTTGATTTACCATAAAACTTTTTTCTCTGTTTTCACTCGTACATTAAACAACACAAAACCTCTCTCATGCCTTCTTACCTTTTAATCTTGAGGGTACCACCCTCAACACAAGGCACCTCCTTGTGTTAATTTTTCCATTTTGTTGTATGCACATACACATTAATAAACTTCTCCTTATTTCTTGTGGGGTCCTCCCACTATTACTTTACATATACCTAACAAGCAAACTCATTCATTCAACAAAACAGTTATTCACTCATTCCACTTTTTAACTACAATTATCTAAGAGAGAGAAAAAAAAACATTTTCCACAAATCCATTTTCCCCATTTTGTCTAACAGCAGTGTCCACAGCCTGAATATTTAGGTATCTGAATCTCTGACCATCCCATACACAACAGTGTGAAATTCACAGAAGAGCTTTCTGTACTGGGCCCTTGTAATCTATTCCACATTGCCCTATAGCAATACCAAAGTTCAGAAACTGATTCTTAAGGCACAAAATATTAAAGTTCACAAATAAAGAGTTCTGCCTTTTAGTCTGGAGTCAAGAATAACATTTCAGGATGTGCAAAGTACTGGTTTATTCCATAAACAGCACTGGGAGACTGCCTGCCAATATTTTCAAATTAGTCTCAAAGAACAAAGGAAAAATACTACATATATACCTTTTCTTATCAATTTTATGCATCCAGAACTTTGATGTTACTTTGATTCATTGACAATAGTTTATTTAAAAATGTCCTCATACATTATGATTCTCTGTTAGAGCTTCATTTGAACACTTGACAAATATGCCTTATTAAAACATAGACCACCTGCTCTACAAATTTATATTTTAACCTTGTAACATTCAGTACCAGTACACACTTTCTTAGACACCCTTACAAAGATTGATCCCCCAGCCTGAAGTTGTTAATCTAGGTTCAAAAAATTCCTGGCACATTGTTTTTTTTCCCCTCCTCCTAGTAACCTCCTGAAAACAGACTCTTTAAGCACAGTATAACATCCCTTAACTCCTTCAGCTGTCTGTCAGTAAAAATAGGATACAATTGAAAGACACTTGAC
This sequence comes from Protopterus annectens, assembly GCF_019279795.1. NCBI lineage: Eukaryota > Metazoa > Chordata > Ceratodontiformes > Protopteridae > Protopterus > Protopterus annectens. Next base: position 1,422,325,603 of record NC_056745.1, read on the forward strand.
TACTTATGTGAAACTCTATCTTGCATAATCATGCATCTATTTTGCATTTTGTCTTTAACATAAACTTCTTTTAAACATTTTATTTGATTCATTTGTGAAGAAACTGCAAATTAATATGCATTTTCTGAAGAATAATCATGAGACATAATGTTTTTCCATGACACTCCCAATACCTTGGCTCTGTTGCCTGTTTTCTCCAATAAATTCCAGCCCCTTCTTGCCTTGTTGTCTGTATCCTTAATTGCAGTCATCCCTATTGGTAGAATCTCCTTTCTCCATTCCCATGTTGGCTTAGTTCTTAGAATGCTTTCTGCTGCTTTATGAATATAATATTTTGTATGGTTATTGTTATTCTCCTTAAGGATCTGTATCCAATATATATATATATATATATATATATATATATATATATATATATATATATATATGAGCTCTGAAATACCCCTTCAGATTGGGTAATCCCAGACTGCCTTGTTCTGCTGGAAGAATCAGCTTATTCCACTTGACTCTTGCTGTCTTCCCGTCCCAGGTAAAAATCCTTCAGCTCTTTATTAATTGCTATCCCCAACTTCTCCTCTGGTTGATAAAAGTATGTGTGACCTGTGTATAAAACTAAAGGGATTAAAATAATTAACTGCTTGTATCTTGCTCTCCATATCCATAAAGCGGAGCTTCCAATTTCTCAGTTTTTATGTTAGCTTTTGTTTTGTCTCTTCCCACATATCCTTAGCTGCCACACCAGAAACCTTTTATTCCATACTCCTAAGTCCATCATTTTATCATTTCCCTATAAATATGGATATTTCTGAACCAATTCTTGTGTGGGTACATAATTTACAGCTATTGCCTTTGTTTTAGCTTCATTAATTTTGTATCCTGAAAGCATTTGAAACTGTTTCAAAATGTTCTCCAATACGGAAATGTCCTTTTCTGGTTTTATCAGGTATAAAATAGTGTCTGCAAATAGAGGCAGCTTTTCTTGATTACCATAACAATTACATTCCTGAATTTCTGACTCCATTCTTTTCTTTGCCAGCGGTTCTAAATGTAATGCAAAGAACAAAGGAGAAAGTGGACAACTCATGCCTGGTTCCTCTGCTCAAAGTGAAATTATTCGACAGGAACCCACCCACTTTAATTTTCACCTCCAATCCCCATATATCCTCCTAATCAACCTTATACTTTTGTCAGAGTGAAAATTATGCCATTGCCTTGATGTTCATCGTGCATACAGCTGCAGTCATAACAGATGGGTTCTCCTGCCATCAGGCGGGTCCTCGGTCGGCCGAATTCCAAAGTCTAGGTCCGGCATCGGTTGTCGTCGCTTCTTCCCTGACGTCAGTGCGACAGGGGTATAAAAGAACCAGCCGACGCCATTTTCTTCAGTCTTTCTTGCCGCGCGGTGCCCGAAGCAGAAGCAGTTCACAAGTGCCGGTCGGCCAGCTCCTGAGATTACAAAAATTTGGAAACCGAAGTCTTCTTAAAAGCTAAGTACCCCGTTGGGGAAACTTTTCTTGCCTCAGACCGATGTCAGACAAAGTTAATAATTGTATTTCTTGTGGGAAGCAAATACCGCATAAGGATTTCCATTCCCTCTGTATACCTTGTTTAGGCCCAGACCACGACGTCTCGGTCTGTCGCTTTTGTGCTACATTCAACAGATGCACTATTAAGCATCGTGCGGAGTTCGCCCAGCATTATTTTGGGAAAGCATTTAACTATACTCTGTCGTCAGATACCCCGACTCCGGTTTTGTCTAAAAAAACGCAAAGATAAGGACCGACCCACGAGGTCCGCGGCCTCTACCGACACCACGCCAAATCCGACTACACGTGGTCCGGTTCTCAGCGAGGCACCTACGCAGCCCCTGACTACCGATGACCTGTCTTTGACGGTGTCTCCTGTGCCCGAGGTCGCAGGCTCCTCGGCCCACACCCCGACTACAGATACCGAAGCCACTCTTGGCATTGAAACTCAGAATGTGGACAGGTCCACCTCCACTCAAGGTGTCTTCAGACCTTTCTCTTCTTTCTCCATCAAGGCTTTTACAAAGTCTAAAGCAACCATGCACTCAGAGACCAGCTACACAGGGCCCATCTCCAGGCCCCATGCCTGAGAAACAGATGCTTAAAATGGCTGAGGATTTAATTACTCTTATCAGAGGTTCTCAGCCCCCTCCGGACAAACGGCCTAGAGTGGAGGAAGATTCCCCCTCCTCTGATCAGGGCTCCATTATTTCAGAGCACTCTGATGATCAGGAACTTTCTTACTCCCCTTTTGAAGACTCTGATGCGGAGGAGTCCATCCCTTCTGTATCCCCCCCTGAGGATTACTCATTTGGGGAAACTTTGCATACCTTAAGGGAACACTTCCACTGGGAAGGCCAGGATTATTCAGATTCCAAGAAAAGGCTCAGGGAATTTCTCTTGCTTCCTCAGCACAGGCCTCTGGCTATACCCCCCTGTCTTGGACATCCTAGATGATGTTTACTCGGAGGCCTGCCTTAACCTGGACTCTCTACCTCCAGCTCCAGTTAAACCTGACAGGTACTACAGGGTCCCTGACTCACACCAATTTCTATACAAGAGCCATGCTGCTGACCCAGAAACCATCTCACAGGGCCCCAAGGGAGTTAAGGCCTCCATTGCTAAAAATCCATTGCTTCCGAGAGAGATTCCAGATCCTTAGAAAGATGGGGAAAAAAGGTATATACCTCGGCTACCTTATCCATGAGGGCCTTAAACTGTCAGTTTCATATGCTAAAATACCAACAGTTTTTGTTATCACAATTGAAAAGTAAAATGTCACAACCTGAACAACCAGACTTGAAGGAGTTGCAGGATTTGATGCATAGTGCAGAACAAGTGGGTAAGCATACCTTACAATGTGCTTTTGATGCTCTAGAGGCCTCATGTAGAGCTACTATTACAGGATCAGTCATATGTAGGCATGCCTGGCTCAAGGAACAAGCCTTGCCTGATCATGTCAAAGCTAAATTACTAGACGCCCCTCTTCAAAAGGATGTACTTTTTGGTGCTAATGCTGAGGAGGTATTAAGGAAAATGGAGGAAAAGGCTAAATCAATGCAAACTGTGAAAGAATTTCTACAGGTTCAACCCCCACGTTTTAGTAGAAATTGGCCTTCCAAAACTGGTCCTTTCTTGCCACAGACAGACCCCAAAGAGGCAGATACAGGCCTGAGGGGCAGAGGACAATCCCAAGGATCGTATAGAGGCAGACAATGGCAAGCTCCTACACAAAGAGGTGGTGAGGACAACTCGCAATCTTTCAGAAAGCAAACCCAATGACTTTCCCCTTTGCATGCCAACCAGGTCTCAAATGGCAGCCCCCTTAGGAGGAAAGCTGGCATTATTTTCAAAAAATTGGCATATTGTCACAAAGGACAAATGGATCCTGGACATTATAAACAGAGGCTACAAATTCCATTTTCACACCCTTCCAAAAATGAGAGGCATGCCAAACCTGCCACACAATCAAAGGGCAGAGGCACAAAGGCAAATTTCAGATCTCATAAACATGAAAGCTATTCAAAAGGTACCTACGCACTAACAAGGTCAAGGTTTTTATTCCAGGCTATTTCTGGTGCCAAGGAATGGAAAAGATTGGAGACCTATTTTGGATCCATCCATCCTAAACACATTTCTACTCGTACCAAAATTCAAGATGCTCACTCTACAGCAACTTCTTCCCATGCTGGGCAAGGAGTCTTGGCTGGTAACACTGGACCTCAAGGAGGCATACCTGCATGTCCCAATCAGACAAAATTGCAGAAGGTACCTCAGATTTCTTGCAGGTTCAACCCATTATCAATTCTCTGCATTGCCCTTTGGCTTATCTACTGTGCCCAGAGTATTCACGAAATGCCTGGCATCAGTAATTGCCTACTGCAGACTTCAAGGGATACAAATATATCCCTATTTGGACGACTGCCTGATCCAAGCGGACAGCAAGCACATTCTTCTGAAACATCTGGCTTATGTAATAATGTTATTGAACTCTCTGGGATACACAGTCAACAAAAACAAATCAAGGCTAATACCCTCTCGGAAGGTAATTTTCCTGGGTGCCAATTTGGACACAAACATCCAGATGGCCTACCTCACACCAGAGAAGCAGGGGCAACTAATTCAATACTTCAGAACACTGGCAAATTGCACCAGGCTGACTGCAAGGAAAATCCTGCAGGCTCTGGGATTCATGGCATCTTGCATCTTACTAATCCCATGTGCAAAGCTGCATATGAGGAAACTACAATGGTACCTGAAAAACATATGGTCTCAACACAGCCACAGTTTGGAAACAATAATACCACTAATTCCATGTCTGCAAAAGGAATTTCTGTGGTGGGCTCAAGCATGTCAAACAAACACAGGTCTTCCATTCAGCAAGCCTCAAGCAAATCAAGTCATCACAACAGACGCCTCGGACTACGCCTGGGGGGCGCACATAACAGATCGGTGCATTCAGGGCAAATGGACCCAAAAAGAAAAGCACCTTCACATCAATCAAAAAGAAATGCTAGCAGTAATAAATGCTATTATAGCTTTCAAGGACCTTCTACAACCAGGTCAACTATTGATAAGAACGGACAACACCACAGTTATGTGGTACATAAACAAGCAGGGAGGAACACATTCTTACCCCCTATGCAGACTGGCCATGTCACTTTGGAACATGGCCATGGACTTACAAATGGAAATACAAGCACAGTACTTGCCAGGCAAGGAAAACACGCTGGCAGACAACCTAAGCAGGAATATGACAGATCCACACGAATGGAAGTTGCATCCAAAAGTTTTTACAGAAATAATCCAAGAATGGGGAAGGCCAGACATAGATCTCTTTGCCTCCCACAAAAATCATCAATTGGCAAAATTCTGCTCAAGGATCTTCCATCCAAAGGCCTGGAGAGTGGACGCTCTCTCTTTCATTTGGACATCAATGACAGTTTATGCCTTCCCACCTCTTCCTCTGCTGCCCAAAGTTCTATTGAAGACCAGAGCAGACAGACCAAAGATGATCCTCATTGCTCCGGACTGGCCAAGGCAACACTGGTACCCACTCCTGAGGAGCCTGACGCATTCCCCACCATGGACCCTGCCTCTAATGCCTCTTCTTCTGACTCAGCACAGCTTCAAAACTCTTCACAGTCAGCTAAAAACACTCGATCTAGCCATATGGAAGATTCCTTAGCATCACAGCAGGCCCTACTCTCCAAGGAGGTGCAGGATGTCATTTTGGAGGCCAGAAGGCCATCAACTAGAAAAGCTTACTCCGCAAAATGGAAACGTTTTTGTGTCTGGAATGAGAAAAAGGGCCAGGACCCTGGAAAACTGAATTTACCTCAAATACTACAATATTTGGCTGAACTGCTAAGCAGTGGACTTTCTTTCTCCTCCATCAAAATCCATGCCTCAGCCATTTCTGCAGAATACAACACTGATCCACCTTTATTCTCTCACCCTCTCTTAAGACAGTTCCTCAGAGGGGCTAAGAATTTAAGACCTCCAAGGAAACAACCAATACCTGCTTGGGATCTTAATTTCATTCTGGAAAAACTGACCTTGCCTCCTTTTGAGCCAGCTGCCTCATCAGATTTGCAATATTTGTCCTGGAAAACAGCTTTCCTTCTGGCTATCACCTCAGCTCATAGAGTTTCAGAACTACAGGCTCTCATGGCTGTCCAGCCTTTTATCATCTTCCATCAGGACAGAGTTTCCTTACGAACCAACCCGTCCTTTATGCCTAAAGTGGTATCCAGGGTAGCTTTAAATCAGGCCATACATTTACCTACTTTTTATCCTAATCCTCAGAACAAAGGGGAGAGATTACTACATTCCTTGGACATCCACAGACACCTGCGTTATTATTTGGACAGAACAAAACCTTTCAGAAAATCAGAACAGCTCTTTGTGGCCTATGCGGTAGGAGGTCAAGGAAAGCCAATTTCCAAACAGACAATCTCAAAATGGATAGCCCACTGCATACGCTTTTGCTATTCCTTTCATGGCAAAACTGTACCTACAGGCATTAGAACTCATTCCACCAGGGCCACAGCCACCTCTGCAGCCTTCCTCAGAGGAGTTCCTACCAAGGATATTTTGGAAGCAGCCACTTGGAGTTCTGTGCATACCTTCTCCAAGCACTACAACCTACCATTATACTCCAAATCTAGAGCAGGCTTTGCCACTGCAGTCTTGCAGGGCATTTTGGCTCCTCCTAGTTCCACCTAGTGCCTACCACCCCTTTCTTAGCTTTGGGATTCTACCCATCTGTTATGACTGCAGCTGTATGCATAATGAACATAGTACAGTTTTGTACCTACCATAAATGTAGATGTTCGAGTACTAATACAGCTGCAGTCCAGGTTTCCCTCCCTCCTTCCCCTCTAGGGGTATTCTTTTATGGTGTATTTGCTTGCAACTACTGTTTTTTGATTATATTGCATTGCATTATTACATAATTTTATGTATTGCCTTCCTTCTGGGGGCACCTGACATCTGGGGCAAGAAAAACTGAAGAAAATGGCGTTGGCTGGTTCTTTTATACCCCTGTCGCACTGACGTCAGGGAAGAAGCGACGACAACCGACGCCGGACCTAGACTTTGGAATTCGGCTGACCGAGGACCCACCTGATGGCAGGAGAACCCATCTGTTATGACTGCAGCTGTATTAGCACTCGAACATCTACATTTATGGTAGGTCCAAAACTGTACTTTCTTAAACTCCCAGCTTACTCTGTCAAATGCTTTATCTGCACGACCTACCAACAACAGTAGTATTTTCTTATATTCTGCTTCCCTGTCAGTCATCAATGTTGTATTAAAGTTGTCAAATGTTTGCCTCCTCTCCATAAAACCACATTGATCCATATCTATCGATTTTGGTATCACCTTTGCCATTCTTTTAGCCATTATATTCATAAACACTTGGATAATCATGTTTAGGATTGAAATGGGCATGTATTAAAATGGGCCTGAATGGGTCTTTACACTCTTTAGGTATTATAGGCACCACCACTTTCTTCCAGGATGTTGGTGCTTCTCCTCATCTTAAAATACTGTTAAACAAAACCTTCCAGTTCTTTATCAAAATTTTCCCTCCTAGCTTCCAAACTTCCACAGGAATACCATCTATTCCTGGGGACTTTCCTGTAGATTGGTTATACATCAGCATTTTTATCTCATCTCCTCTTATACTCAGTGTTACTAATTGAGTCTAATTTAACTTTGACCTTGGCATGTTTAATTCTTCCATAACCTTTTCTTGATTTCCGTATTTCTCTGCTTTATACAGACTTTCATAAAATTTTCAAAATATCTCTAGTGCCTCTAAAGGATCTCGTGTTATCTTCCTTGTTCTAGGCTTCCTAAGCTTGGCGACAACCCTTTGCACTTTTTGTTGCCTAAGTCATTGTGCTAAATGTTTTTATGCTCTAGAGATATTGCCAAAAACAGTTGCTTAACAGCAATTTATCTAAACCCATACATATTATTGGAGTAATTCCCTATTTTCTTTTTAGCATTCTACAATTGCTCCTCCTCTTGTTCTGTGAGATTCCCCCTGTTCTGCAATACTTTAAACTTAGTCAGCCCCTCTAAATAATTTTTGTTACTTCTTAAACATATTCTTTCATTTCCTCCCTGTCTTTAAACTCCACTTTAATTTTATCCCACTCCCTAGCTATATTTTCAGAAGAAATTTCTATCTTCTCAAATAATGCCTGAAAAATTTCCACTACCCATTCCTTAAGTTCTTCTCTTTTCAACAGATGGGAAAGCACCATTGTCTCTTTTTTATTTTATTTTAGCTATTATTTGTGTGTGATCTAAAATAGTTATTGGATACATATGTTTTGTCTACTCTACACCAGTTGTTTTTATCTTGGGGAATAGTATGTAAATTTACTCAGACTTCCTACTGCTGAATTCACATCTTTCATGCTAAATATTTTGATAAATTTCTTCAAAAAATCTACCCTCCTTTGTTATATTTTCCCTTGTGGGCCCCCATATACATCTTCACTGCTACAAATCAAATTCCAGTCTCCACCTGTAAATCAAATTCCCTGCTGAAAGCTGATCATTTCTCCCAGAATTTTCTTTATCTCCATTGTAACAGTTTTTGGTGGAATATAAGATCTGAAGTAGGATATTCATTTGTCTGCAACCTGTGGGTTATGGATCCGATATCGGATCCGAACCGGCATGGTTTTCCAGCTATGGATCCAAGCTCTCAGCTCCTCCCCTCACCCATAATGCCCTGCTCTAACCCTCATGACCTCAGATCTTGTTTGCCGCACTGGTAACTGGATGTGGATACATAGCTCTCAGCTAAGTAGACTATTTTCTTGTTGAAAAATAGAGAATTTTTTCTTTCTTTAATAATTTTTGTGTGAAAGTAGTAGGTTTCCCGTTTATATAGCCATTTCGGAGGAGGACAGAGTTCTGCACTCCACCAAAATGGCCACTCTTAGGTCAGTCACAAATACTTCTATGCGGCTACTCTCCCATGCTACGGGGAGGCCGCTAGAGCTGCGAGGGACAGGACTTGTCATTTTCTGAGCCCTTCAAGGCGCTGCTTAACGCCGCCTTTGATGGTTCTGCTCTGTTTGGCAAGACCGTTCGCGAGGTGACCCAGCCCAGAGGCCCTATTCTAGGAACCAAAGGGTCAGAAGAAGATGTGGTTCGAAGTCGCAGCAGTCCCAGCCTGCTCGACAACCAGTCCTTCCGTGGCAGAGGAGGACAGGGAGGACGCCCTAGAGGCAGAGGGGCTCCCAGAAACGTCCAGGGAACCTTTCTCTGAGCGGCCTGCAGCAACCCTCTACTCTGGAGGCAGTCGGGGGTTCTCCAAATCATATCCAGGGATATCGCATTCCTTTCCTTCACCTTCCAAAGATGAAGTCCCTCCCAGAGAAATTGGCCATCTGCTAAAGAAAAGAGCCATCCAGCCCGTTCCCCAGATCAGATCGGATCAGGGTTCTACTCCAGATTCTTTTAGTGCCAAAAAGACGGGGAACTAAGACCAATCCTAGACCACTCTCTCTTGAATCTGGCAGTCCCCAAAGAAAAATTCAATGGTCACTCTGCAATCTATTCTCCCCTTCTGGGAGAAAATCACTGGATATGCTCGTGCTCATAGATCTCACCACATTCTGATGGACAGGCTCCAGGAGGTTTCTCCGCCTGGGAGCCAGTCACTACCAGTTCGGGTCCTTCCCTTTGGTCTCACCACAGCCCCAGGGTGTTTACCAAAGTACTAGCAGTGGTAGCGGCCCACCTGAGGCTTCAGGGGTGCAGGTCTTTCCTACCTGGGACGACTGGCTCACTTGCCTCGGCAAGGCATCTACTCTTCTTAGACTCCTTTCTCCATCTTGCTCCATTTCTGGGCATCACAATAAATACAAAAGTCCAACCCACAGCTCTTAGATTTCGACAGAGTTCTAAATCTACAGCTCCAGGTGCGGGCCATTCTCCAGTCAAGTTCTGTTCCAGCGGAGTTGGTCCTGAGGGCTCTAGGGTCCATGGCGCACTTCTTCCTCTTGCCAGGCTCAATATGCATCCTACAGTGGACGCTCTTAGTACAGTGGTCATACCTTGCTCTCCCCATGCATCATTCCATAGCGATCAGCAAGGCTTGCAAGCCCTCTTGTGGTGGCTCCACTCCCCGGATCTCCATTTTGTGCTTCTCCCCTCTCGCCACGGTGACCACGGACGCCCAAGGCACGTGGAACGATTCAGAGACCTTACTGCATATCAATGTTCTAGAGATGAGAGCAGTGCTAGCACTTCAGGACTTTCTTCCCTTGGGAACAATTGCGATTCAATCGACAATATGTCTGTTGTCTGGTACATCAACAAGCAAGGGGAACACGGTCTTACCCTCTTTGTCGAGGCCATGAGAGTTTGGGAATGGGCAATCTCCACCAGTCCAACATCCTAGCGGACAAGCTCAGTCGCACCATTCTGACCCCTTACGAGTGGTCTCTCAATTGTCGGGGAACCCCTTCATGCGATCTCTTTGCTTCTCCCTCAAACACCAAGTGCGACAGTTTTTTACCCGTCTTCTGTATGCCTATCCACCCTTGCCTCTGATGCTGCAAGTTCTTCAGAAAGCCTCTCGGGTGGGTTGCAGAATGATTCTCATTGCTCCATTCTGGCCTCGACAGATCTGGTTCCCTTCTAAGGTCTCACTCGTGAATCCTCCTGATTCTAGATCCCATTCGGATCTGATATCCCATCCATCCTGCATTCCTCCTCCGAACCTGGACAACCTGAAGCTGACCGCTTGGCTGCTCCAGTTCCACTCTTGATAAGGACTATTTCTTCACGGTAAAGGCTATTTTGGTGGCGGCTCATAAACCATCCACTAGAAAGGTTTACGAAGCAAATGGAAACGCTTCTCTGTGTGCGGAGCGGCAAGGCCTAAATCCTTCACGGTTCCTCTCCCTGTAGTGCTTGATTTTCTAACCTCTCTCTTTAATGATGGTGCCAGCAGTTCCACAGTTAAAGTTCAACTGGCGGCAATTTCTCACTATCACATTGGTCAATAGTCTAATCCTCTTATGTCAGCCAAATTGTGCAAAACATTTCTTAAAGGTACTTTCCTTCTCAGGCCCCTATAAAGCAAGCAGTTCCTCCTTGGGACCTTTCTTTGGTCCTACAGGCCTTGACCGCTCCCCCTTCGAGCCCGGCTGCGGTGGATCTCAAATTCTTGTCCTACAAGACAGCCTTTTGGTAGCCATTACATCAGCCAAGAGAGTTTCTGAACTTCAAGCTTTATCAGCTAAACCTCCTTACTTGGTATTTCATCTTCCTTCCTAAAATCGCTTCTGAAGCAAACATCAATCAATCCATTAACCTCCCTGTTTTCTTCCTAAATATGAAAATAAAGGTGAATATAAGCTACACTCACTAGATGTTCACAGGCAACTTAGATTTTATCTCAACAGGACAGCTGGTCATAGGCAATCCGACCAGCTGTTTATTTCCTTGCAAAATTCAATTTGGGCAAGCCAATTTCTAAAGTTTCTCTGTCCCGCTGGATTTCACAGTGCATTTTATTGGCTTATCTGTTCATGCCCATTCAACCCGGTCAGTATCTGATTCCTCTAGATGATATTTGTGCAGCAGCCACATGGGCTTCATCTCATACATTTATTTCTCACTATAAGTTGGATCTTGCATCTAGGGTAGAGCATCCTTTGGCTCCGGGTGTGCGGAATATCCTTCCATGATGGCCCAAGATTCAGGTAGCTGGGGACTCTGTCCACAGGTTGCAGACAAATGAATATCCTACTTCAGATTTAGAAGTTATGTACTCACCATAACGTTCCATCTGAGTAGGTGTATTCATTTGTCTGCAACCATCCCCGCCTATCCCCTGGCCTTTCAGTTTCCTGCATATTACTTGTTACCCTTTTTAGGGTATTGTTGCTTTGGCAAACTCGATCTGAGGTCATGAGGGTTAGAGCAGGGCATTATGGGTGAGGAGCTGAGAGCTTGGATCCATAGCTGGAAAACCATGGATCCGATATCGGATCCATAACCCACAGGTTGCAGACAAATGAATACACCTACTCAGATGGAACGTTATGGTGAGTACATAACTTCTAAAACATGCCAATGTAATCCTCCTCCTTTGCCAGTATCGCCTTAGTACTACAACTCTACCATTATTATGTTTTTATCCTCTTTGATCACTATTGGAGCTCATCTTGCAATTAATATAAGTACTCCCGTTTTCCTTTGTTGCACGTATAAACATTGTGAAAACCTTCTTTATCAAATTCACATGTTCAGTTCTTTCTAAGTATGTCTTCTGTAGCATTGCTGTTTGCACACTACAGAAGTATAGTTCACTACTCTTTCTTTTTTGTATATATCTGTGAGACCATTTACATGTAAAGATAGTATAGAAAGCTTCATTATGTTAAAAGTTATTATTCCCACCTTTTATGTTCAGCAGCTTTTTTAAGTGTCTAGTTTCAACTTTTGTGTTACAAGCATGCACCAATGTTTGGCAGGTTGCTGTTTTATACAGGTGTTTCTTGTCATATCCATTTGAGCCTAGGTTACAAAACTTTTTGTTTTATTGAACACTTTCAAACAAAAAGAAAAACACTCCCCCCAATACACCCCTAAAGCCTATTAACTTAAAACACAAAACTATGTAAATCTTCAAATATTGAAATTTTACACTCTTAATAGGAACAATTGTCCCAGACTGACAGCCATAATCTCTGACTTGGTTTAACCTAAAAGGAAGGCTATGCATGCTAAGATGCATGGCACTGCCTGTGCTCTAAGTGCTGTCTGGTTTTGTCTTATCTTTATTACTCTCCCAGATTGGGAAAAACACTTGAATGGTTACAGAAAACATCATCTCATAGCCACTTGTTTTTATTGCTGTTTATCGGATTGTCTCCATGGAGACACGAGAAGCAGATATAGAGTTACTTCCACAAGTACTCATTTATTTCCTAGACAATGTTCTTTTTTATGTATTTGCTTTCTCTTAAAACTTTAGATCAAGCCAAAGGCATTAATCCATTTATTCCCCTAGAGTGAAAAAAAATCAGTTTTTCTTGTATCCTTTTTTGACCAGACTTTTCTTCTTTTTTTATGTTGCAATGCCCACATTTCTTAATGAACAAAAAGAAAGAGGGAAAAAGGAAAAAACTCAAGGGCATCTGTTTACTATAGTACCTCCATTACATTTGAAAACAACTGAGAAAACTGTACTTTATAGAATGCATATTATTTAATATGTTATAAAAACACTGCTATTAAGAACATTTTTTTTGTTTTACTTGCAGTTAATTCTTTCATTCCTCTTCCCCTCTTCTAAATTTTCTTCCAGACATTAATGGCATGAAGTAGGGCATATGCTTTAGAGTCCCCTACAAGTTTAACAAAGTCAAAAAGTCTGATATTTGCAGGTTTTCTTATTCTGTTATGTTTCACAAGTATAGTTAATGTTTTGCAGTCCCACATTTACTTGTCAATTTCTGAGTTCCTAGTTTTACTCCTGTTGATCTTTATCTCCCAGATCTAGTCTCTGCTTAATTTCCAATGTGCTTCTGGTTCTTCTAGTCAACACTTGTCCCTTTTTTTTCTCTCTCTCAAGCATTTTCCTTTGAAACATTGGAAAAGGTTTCACTGGCACAGTCTCTCTCTGTAATCTTTATTAGCAGAAGAGCAAGAAGCATATTTGCTTCATAATTTTGATCTCTTCTTCAAAAGTCATTGAGGACTGAAGTCACTAAATAATGAAAGATATTTTCAGATTTCATGTCCTTCAGAAAATGCATGCTAATACACAACCTAGTATTGTACCAACTTTCTAAATTTATAAGAGCAATATTTAAAATCTGTCTCTATTTTTTTGGGTCTGTCCCACAGTTATTTGTGGCTTTGTCCAGATTTATTTTATTTTTTTTTGTGCTGAGAGGTTGAGAGATATGAATTTCCAGACTGGTCTTTTGTTGGACATTCCACGACCCAACTAATACAAATGATTTGTTCTTCCCAAAATCATTATATTTTAAACCAAGGCAAAACTACCGTATCAGTAGTATCCTGTGGGTAATCCATTTCTTGTATGTGGAGCAAAAAAGTTTTTCAAAATAAAATGACACTTGTTTAAACATGGACATTCTCTCTTCATAACTTTGTCTTCAGTCATCAACCTACCACGTCTACATTTTGTTGTGAATGATGGAGTCATGTCTGTTTCAACTTGTATGACTGTTTTTTGTTTTTTTTCTGACCTTACACTGCATTCGTAAAGCTTAGTACCCATTTACACAGTATGAGAGATAATTTCAAGTACATCATTACTTAGGGAAACCTTACCCAAGCATGACCTTAATACCAGGGTTGTACCCCTGCAGTTTACTCATAATATGGTCATTTCACATTGACACTGTGCAGCCTGTGCTATGGTTGCTTATTGCTGCTTACATTCACAAACAAATCCAGGGTGCTGAAAAACAAAGCTCATACAAAACACAGCTGTGCATTCTGATGAACACTTTCTTCTGCAGTACAGCACAGGGAGTAATACAAAGTGCTAGTAGGGTTCTGTGTGAGCATGGTGAGGGCCAAAAGGAGTAAAACCCCAAAGAGGACCAAGAAAATAGGAAGGAATATTAGAATCAACAGCATAGGCAGCCAGACAAGTTAACATGTATGTGCACTCCCTATGTATTTTTCAACAGTTTTATTGTCTTGGTGTAGGTGTACATACTCTCTGCTGCACAAAATTGATGTACTGTTATCACGGCCATACCCACCTCTATCCGGTAACCATTTATCTTTAATGTTCTCTGTCCCAGATTCTGAACAAGCCTTTATCGTAACAAATATTTCTTAGATAAAACCTGACCGTATATGCATACTGATGATATTGCACTGCATATACTTTCCTACATTAAAAAATGTATTAATATCCAATCTATGTAGCTGTTATTTTTAATTGAAACTGTTTGTAAATGGTGTAACTAATGTCAAGGATGCCTGAATAATGGAACAGTTGCTCTTGAATGAAACTGACTGTAGATGATGAAACAGTGCAAATGATGTCCATGATGTCTGTCTATATAGGATCATAAGAGGTTACTAGGCTATTGGCCTTAAGGCCCTTATAAGCCTAGCCAAGAGTTTAGCCCATGTTTAGACAAATCAGCATCCAATATCCCTGTCCAGCAGGTACACGGGTGGAATCCCAGGGGTATATTTTCTGTTTCCCATCCAGTTATCTAGGTTGCACTTAAAAAGGGGTAAAGAGCTACTCTGCTTGATGTGGAGAGGGAGTCTATTCCATAGATGGGGGGAGTGTCTAGGACACAAATCTGTCCCACCAACAAGTCTTGAAGTCACAGACCAGGTTGTAGCCGGGCGTGCGGGTTATTCGAGTGGAGCTTGACTTACGGATATGCATTAAGTCCCATCAAGGTGGGGTCTGTGATCACCTTGTATGCCAGACAGTGGTCACCTCTGAGGAGTCTGTATGAAACTGAGTAGAGGGATAGGGCTTTTAGCCTATCTGTGTAAGGTAGATATTTGAGGCCCTGGAATCTCCTGGTGAGGAACCTCTGTGGTCTTTCTAGCTGCTGCATGTGCTTTGCGAGGTACATGCTGAAAGAGGCGTTGCACTCAAAAATGGGCCTTATAAGGGAAGAATACAGGGATGTTATGACCTCGTTGTCCTTGGATGAGATACCCTTACTTATGAGGTGGGCCATGTAGAAGGCTTTCTGTACAGTGGAAGCAGCATGGTGGTCAAAAGTCAGGTTGCTATCAACCTTGGTGCCCAAATTCCTCCTGACTGTGTGCTCAGGACATTGTTATTAATGTGATAATTTGTGGAGACATCACTCTCCCCAAAGGGGATGATGGTGCAGTGGAGCTTTTCTCCCCACATCACTGCTGAAAAAGGCACTGCTCAGTCAGACTTTCCCAGTAAACAAATGTAAATGAATAAATAAATTGAGATTTAAAAAAAAAAAAAAAGCTGCAATTAAAAATGAATATTTTGTGAATATATATTGCAAAATCTGATAATTAAACTGTGTGCTTCATGCAGTAAAAGGAGTGTGAGGGAGACAGAATAATACTGTTAGTGTTTTTCAAGTAATGAATACTCAGCATCATTGGGTTGCATCTTAATGTTATTACTAACTTTGTAAGTAAAGGCGAGTGAAATAAACACTGGCATTGGCTGGCCAGCATTTGCACTAGCTGGTTATTATTATTTATGGTATTACTAAAGCTGATTATTACCATTCTTCAACTTCACTACCTTCTGTTCCTTTTTGTTTACTGCACATCTATAAGCATGAATGATGCATGTTGTTCAATTCCAGGGCAGCTTAAGCAGCAGCATTCTGCAATCATAAATACATTCCTGCTGCTTTTTAATAAAGTATGTATGTGATCATGTGCAAGAATGGGCAGGAAAGTATAAAAGTTTAACAAAAAAGCTAAAATTAAAATTTCTAATGTTTTTCGATTATATGTGTAACAAATACCTTCAGTGAATCAGTCTTGTAAGTTTACAAAGGAATATTGTTTAGTCAGAATGCCACTAAACGCAGAAATGCAAGCTGTGCTACAGCATACATGTTTGATGACTTTCCTGGCAATTTCTCTAATTTTTCAGCCAGGCCAAGTTAAACATTCATAAATCATCAAAATGTTTATGTAGTGGTACACCTCATCCCATGGGACGTACAGAAGCATTTCAGCCACGCATTCTAACAGCAGCTCCAGCTATCAGCAAAAAAAAAAAAAAACTAAGCCATCAGACAATACAAACTGTGGTGGTGTTTCATGAGTGACTGCCACTTTTTTTTTATAGTCCTCCTGGCTATCAGCCAGGACTATTATAAAGCCAATCACTCATAAAGCAACAGCACAGCTTGTCTAAAGAAGGCATGTACCGCTGCTTTGAGAAAGTCATGTGGAGTCTGTTTGCCATTCAGCACAACTCTATGAAAGAAAATACCCCCCAATCTGCCTTGTGATTGGTTCTGTGCACTTTTTTGTCCCATCCTCCCAGTGTCATCTTCCTTGCAGCTCTAATTAACACAGTTAGAAATAATTAAAAGTACCACAGTTTGAGCTTCATTTTTCTTTCTCTGTGTAGCAGCTTTCTTCCCCTGCTCTCCCCTATTCTGACTGATTTATGCACTTCTTTTTTTCTTCTCCCATCCAATGTCATTATTTATACATTGATTTACGGAGCTCAACTCTGAGTCCATTTGTTGATCTTCCGCATCTGTGCAGCACTGCTGAATATATTAATAACACTGAGTATTATAGAGAGAAGACCACGTGAATGTATTTTGTTTCACAGAATGCACCTACGGCATTCTCTTTCACTACTGCTAATTCTGTTGTGTTCATAAGGATCACTGCAGCAGCAGTATAAGCTGTATGCAGGAGCGGCCTTAGGTCAACTGGTGCCCTAGGCAAAAGGGCTCCACGGTGCCCCCCCCACACCACCCGGTGCCCCCATCCTGGTCTACCTACACCAAATAAACACAGAAAAAGTGCCCCTGCTAGAGTGACTCTCTAGGCGGATGTCTAGTTGGTCTATTCCTAACGCCGGCTATGGCTGTATGGGTTATGTAGTGCTAAGGGGTACAACAGTCTGCCTGCTTCCAAAATTTCTGGTCACCTTCCATGTGCCCAAACCATTAGCTCGAGCTGAATTGACTAAAAGTCAGGTTTGGATGCTAAGCCCTTCAGGACTTTCCTGCCACCAAAGAGTGTGCTCCTGTATGGGTTTTCAAGGATCAACTATCAGCAAACTGTTTCATTGCTGGGCAGATAAGTTCCCTTTGGGGCAAGTCCTTCCATTTTACTTTTTATGATAGAAAACATTTTTCTGTAAAACTTATTTTTTTAGGCAATGTAAGGTGATAATCTTCATATTGATCACTGCTACAGTAGCCTAAGCTATATGGATTGTATCATACAATGATATAATAACCGCCCAGCTTCCAAAGCTTCAGGGCACCTTCCACATGCCCAAACTATTAGTCAGCTCAATCTGAACAAATTAAAAAGACAGGTTTGGGCAACAAGCCCTCCAGAGCTTCCTTGCCACCAAAGAGTGCACTCCTGTGAAGCTTTCGAGGATTGATGGTTGGCTTGTGCTGTTCATTTGCTAGCCAGATATTTCCCTTGGGGGGTAAAAAAAAAATATGGTTTGATAACACTTTACTGTTCAGAAAAGTTATTTTGAAACTAGGAGTTTGTGTTTTAATCGACTGTCATGAGTCTGTATTATACTTTTAAATGGGGGCACTTTTTTCTCCTGTCAGTTTAAAAGTTTGAAGTATTTCAAAAACATTTTCTCTGTGAATAAATTATGTTTATTTTACTTTTTGGGCTTAGCAGTGTGCTTTGAAGTCCTTTTTACTACGTTTTTCTGTGATAAAAGTGACTTTTAAAGACTTTAAATTTTGACCAGCTTTTGCTGATTGTCTTTTCTCTGGGAAGAGGCAAAATTTGATGGCTTGACCATGGAACAGACTGTGGGTCCCACAGTCGGTCCTTCTACCCACAAAAATAAAAATAAAAGTTAAGCAAACTGTGTTTGCATTCACAGCAGACTAGCACTTTGCCTCAGCCACAGGTGGGTGACTCTGCTGTGGCTATTAGTTTCACCATAGACCACTTATCGTTTACACCATATCACTCTGATGTAACACCTACAGCCACTGTAGACCAGAGGTTAGACAAATCCTCTGTGGCTGTTGGTGTCCTGTCGGCAGGCAAAGCAGAGTCATTTTTGTCGGTTCTGGGAGATGGAACAGGGAAACCTTCCCTGTTTTGTCAGAATGCTGTGCACATCCTTGAGGAAGCTGCTGTTGCTGTCATTAATAGCAATGTTGACCCCATTTTTCCTGTCGGAAAGAAACAGAAAACTAAAATTGTATCTACTCCTCCTCGCATTTCCTTGGACAGAAGTAATTTACTGGGTCTGGCTCAAGGTTTAATTGAGGCTATTGATCCTTTTTGTAAAATAGTTTTTGGTAAAAGAAAGCGGGATACCTCTTTTCCTGAAGAGATTCAAGATTTGAATCTAGACAGGAAGATGAAGGGACAGATAGTGGGATTTCTCATCAGATTTATGATTCAGACTCTGAGGAGAACTCAGTTTCTGATTCTTCCTGTGAGGGTTTCTGTTTCTCTGAGATTATTTTCAGAATGTGCCAGTGTTTTCAGTGGGAGAACACTGAGGTTTCTCAGTTACTCAGAAAATACTATGAGCTGTTACAGAAGTAAGTTCTGAAACCTTTACTCATTCTTCCAGTTCTTTCAGATTTAGAGGATGTGCGTTTGTTTTTGCCTGCAATTTTCCTGACAGTCAGCCAGCTGCCACTAAAAAGGAAGATAAGATGTCTATAGAGTTCCTCGGTCTTTACAGTTTTTATACATTCTTCCTAAACCTGATCCGGCAGCAGTAGCTTTAGATAATCCTGCTATCTTTTGGATAAGGATGAGAAGATTATTGATAAGTATAGAAAAAAGTGTATGCTTCTGTAACTATGATTTTCAGAATTTTGAATTGTCAGGTTCATATATTAAGGTTTGTTCTGCCTAAGTGAAAGGATGAGGAACATTTTATTTGAAGTTTCTTCTTGTGAAGAAAAGTCTGCTTCAAATAATTTAATTTCTACTGCTCAGGGCACTACTCGTTTATAGTGTGTGCATGAGTCTGTTGATACTTTAAGGGCTATGGCCACTGGTTCTGTTTTGGAGGATTCTCAAAACTTCCAAGATGATGTTAAACATTAGATTTTAAATTCTTCTTTGTGTAGCGATTTAGATTTTGGCCCCTGTCCTGCAGAGGTGATCAAAAAGTGTGGTTGTAGGGGGTAAGATGATACGGGGAATCTATCAAGATTTTTCAGCCATCCTTTTCCAAGTTCTTTAAGAGATTCCCTAACTCCTTCTCCAGTTTTGGTATGAAAATAGTCTATCTTAACAAAATATAGGTAAACAGACATTCATGAAGAAATGGTGTAGGGGTTTCAAGAATTCTGGAAATTCACAAAACCAAGGACTGTCAGATAAGTCAGAATTACTTTTTCTCCCCCCACCCTGGTGCCTCTTTTTCTTCAAGAAAGTCTGAGTCTTCATGTTTACCTTTGGCAAAAGTTAGTTTCAGACAAATGGGTTCTGAAGATTATTCATCAAGGTTACAGATAGAAGTGGGAAGAAATTCCTCCTTTCCAGGGGGTAATTCCTCATCCCACAGACCAGACCCTCTTGTTTCCACCTCTCCATCATATGCTATCCCAGGGAATGATAGAACCAGTTTCCTTTTTCCAGGTGGAGAAGAGGGTTTTATTCAAGGATGTTTTAGTGCCAAAGATAGAAAATGCTCTGAGATCAGTTCTAGATCTTTTGTTTCTCCTAAATATGTTTGTGATGGTTCCCAAATTCAAAATGATGGCATAGGAACCGTTACCTTTTCTTCCTCATTCAAGTTTCCTTGTAACATTAGCTGTCCTGACTGAAATCACTGTTGGAGTATTCTTAGCCAGTGTTTTATCACCTCTGACATCTGGCTGTTGTGTGACCTCAGCTTGCAAGCATATGGATATATTGGCAGACGTACAAGCTTGATTCCTCAGACTGTCTCACTGCCAGTCCAAACATAGGTTGCATATCCATTGGACTAATTTTCATTTGGTCATTGGTACCATTTCTTCAAATTTCAAGAAAAGTGCCTCATTGTGGGACCTTCCTTTATTTTTTTAAACTGTCTTGTATTATTGTTATTAGATGGTGGTCACAAACGGTAAGTGTGAGAGGCAAATTTTGTACAAAGACTTGTATACCCAATACCTTGTTTTGCTTAAGAACAGGACATGAGTACAAGGCCTACAAAGAACCACTTGCCAAACTTTTGTACCAAAAACTTTGCAGTCCTGCTTATCCTTGCTCCTGAAAATGTGGTTTCAACACTCTCACCCTTTAGAAACAGTGATTCTTCTATTACCTTGCCTCAAGGGGGATTCTTATGGTGGAAGGACCGGGTGACACTCAATCCAGGACTCCTCTTCATTCTTCCAGTCTCAGTTCAAGAAATGTACATAGATCCCTTGGAGCCTGGAGAAGGAGCCACTGAAGACAGGGCAGGTGACAGGCAAAACTATTAAAGGAACACAGCAGCTCAAAGGCGATAAGGGCCCTTGTTCAAGCTCTGCAAGATGTTCTTCATCTCACATTGCTGCAGTCCTTACACTTGGGTAGTCCGCTGTCCTCGGTCGGCCCGAATATCAAAGTATAAGGCTGACGTCGGTCAAGGCGCATTTGACTGACATCAGGACGTCAGGGTACAAATGCGCATGACCGACGTCATATCCTCAGTCTTTTTTGCCGCATGGTCCGATGCAGAAGCAGCATTGCAAGTGCCGGTTGGCGTTCTGAGATTTTTCGATTTGAGTTTCAGACCGAGTTCAAAGTTGGCTAAGTACCCGTTGGGGAATATTTTAGTTTTTCTTGCCTCAGTGATTTAACGGATGTCAGAAAAAGACAATAATTGCATTTCTTGTGGGAAACAGATACCGCATAGAGATTATCATACTTTGTGTATTCCTTGCTTAGGGCCTGAGCACGACGTTGTTGGCTGTCGCTCTTGTGCTAGATTTAATAAACGCACTATAAAGAGGAGGTTGGATTGTGCAAGGTTAGTCTTTGGGAAGCGGTGCAATTATAAAATGCCGTCGGATGCTCCGGCCCGCTTCTTCGAAGAAGCGCAAGGACAAAGCAGTTAAGCCTAGGATGGAAGAACCGTCTGTACCGGACGCCGGTTCTCTAGAGGTGTCGGTGGAGCCGGTGGCTCCACCGGAGGTTTCTTTGTGTTCCCAGGGTGAGACTTTAGTATTGCAAGATGTGGCCTCTCAGGAGGCAGGTCAAGCTGAGGGGGCTTCTCAGGTTACTATACTCCCCTCCCTTCCTAGGGTGGCTAGGCCCTCTCCTTCTGTTTCTAAGGCTTCTCCCAGGGGCAGGCCAGGTTTAGCTTCAGTTGGTGTTACCCCTAGCTCTTCAGGTACTGTGCCCAAGAAACATATGCTTAAAATGGCAGAAGATTTGATTACTTTGATTAGGGTTCTATGCCCTCCTGATAAGAGGCCTAGGGTGGAGCCTGAGCTGGGGGTTTTGAGCAGGCTTCAGATGTGTCAGAGTCTTCGGCTGAAGACTTGCAGGAGTACTCTCCTTATTCTGATTCTGATGTGGATGATTCTACTCCTTCTGCTTCTCCTCCTGAGGATTTTTCTTTTTCAGAAACTCTTCATTCCATGAGGGAGCATTTCAAGTGGGAAGGTCAGGACTTCTCTGATTCCAGGAAAAGGCTTAGGGAATTTTTGTTTTACCCCAGCATAGGCCTTTGGCTATACCTCCTGTTTTGGATGTAGTGGAAGATGTTTTACAGAGGCTTCTCTTAATCCTGATTCTTTGCCTCCTGCTCCTGTTAAGCCGGATAGGTATTACAGGGTGCCTGAAGCTCATAAGTATCTTTTTAAGAGTCCTAGGGCAGACCCAGAAACTGTTAGCCAGGGGCCTAAAGGTGTTAAGGCTTCTGTTGTTAGGAATCCGGTTCCTGCAGACAAAGAGGCTAGGGCCTTGGATAGATGGGGAAAGAAAGTTTATACTTCTTCCACTCTTGCTATGAGGGCTTTGAATTGCCAGTTTCACATGTTGAAATACCAAAACTATCTCCTTTCACAATTGAAGTCTAAGGTTGATGCTCTGGCAGTAGGTATTGATTGTAAAGAGTTGCAAGATTTAGTACATGTTTCTGAACAGGTGGGTAAGCATTCTTTGCAATGTGGTTTTGATGCTGTACAGGCCTCGTCTAGGGTGGCTGCCACTGGGTCAGTTCTTCGCAGGCACGCCTGGCTAAGGGATCAAAATTTGTCTGAACATGTTAAAACAAGGATTTTAGATGCTCCTTTACAATCTGACGTGTTGTTTGGTCCTCCTGTTGAGGCAGTTTTAAAGAAAATGGAAGACAAGGCTAAGTCTATGCAGACTGTTAAAGATTTTTGCAGGTCCAGCCTCCAAAGTTTAGTAGAAATTGGCCCACTAAGGGGGGGGCGTATCCTTCTTTTGATTTCCAGTCTAGGGGTTGATCTAGGCGTGGTAGGGGCAGAGCTCAGGGCTGTTTCAGGCCTAGAAAGGGAGTTCTCCTGCACAGTCTTGGTGAGGGCAGGGGTCAGTCCTTTCGTAAACAGACCCAATGACCTACCTTTTCAGCTGCCAGAGCCTTCTCGTCTGGCAGCACCTTTGGGAGGAAGGTTGGCACTTTTCAAAGAAAATTGGAGTTTAATTACCCAAGACAGATGGGTATTGGATATCATACACCACGGTTACAGGTTTTATTTCCATACCTTGCCTCCTTTCAAAGGCATGCCAGACGTTCCTCCTCAACAAAGAATAGAGGCTCACAAGCAAGTTTCTCTGTTACTCCAAATAGGGGCCATACAGCCGGTTCCTATGCCAGAAGTGGGCCTAGGATTTTATTCTCGCCTGTTCCTAGTACCAAAGAAGGGGAACACGTGGAGACCAATTTTGGATTTATCTACCCTCAACACTTATCTGGACATTCCCAAGTTCAAAATGTTGACGTTACAGCAGCTTTTACCTCTGCTGGGCAAAGATCATTGGATGGTAACTTTGGATCTCAAGGAGGCTTACCTTCATGTTCCTATCAGACTAAGTTGCAGGAAGTATCTGCGATTTCGAGCTGGGACTTCTCACTATCAGTTCTCTGCATTGCCCTTTGGCTTATCTACTGCCCCCAGAGTGTTCACGAAAGTTCTGGCTCCAGTGATAGCTTTCTTCAGGCTAAAAGGAATTCAGATCTATCCTTATTTGGACAACTGCCTGATTCTGGCTCAAGGAAGGGAAGAGCTTCTTCATCATTTGGAATATGTGATAGCAGTGCTAAGATGCCTGGGGTATTCTGTGAACAAAATAAAGTCCAGTCTAGTACCCTCTCAGGACATGTGCTTTCTGGGTGTGAGACTGAATACAGCATCCCAGATGGCCTTTTTAACCCCGGACAAACAAAAGAGTCTATCCCTTTACTTCCATCAGCTATCTCATCAGTCCGGGCTGACTGCAAGGACAGTCCTTCAAGCCTTAGGGTTCATGGCATCTTGTATTCTGGTGCTTCCCAATGCCAAACTGCATATGAGGAAGCTGCAATGGTACCTCAAAAATGTATGGACACAGCACTGCCAGGATCTAGACACTGTCATTCAAATAATACCTTGCATTCAAAAGGAATTTTTGTGGTGGGCTCAGGAATGTCACCTAAACAAGGGACTCTCTGTGACCCGGCCAGAGGCGAGTCAGATTTTAACGACAGATGCCTCAGACAAAGCTTGGGGAGCTCATCTAAATGGAAAGTGGATACAAGACAAGTGGCCTGTCAGGCTACAACATCTACATATCAACCTGAAGGAGATGTTAGCAGTCCAGTTTGCATTAATAGCTTTCAAGGATTTACTTCTTCCAGGGCAGGTGTTGATTCTAACAGACAACACAACTGTCATGTGGTACATCAACAAGCAAGGGGATTCTTATCCTCTATGCAGGCAAGCAATGATTTTGTGGGAGACTGCTCTCAGTTTACAGCTCAGTCTTCAGGCAAGGTTTCTGCCAGGAGCACAGAACTCCTTAGCAGATGTGTTGAGCAGACAATTATGGATCCCCACGAGTGGAAATTGGATCCTCATGTATTTCAGAAATTGACAGTGTCATGGGGAACTCCAGACATAGATCTGTTCGCTTCTCCACTAAACCATCAGCTGCCAAAGTTTTGCACAAAAAGGTTTCATCCCACAGCTTGGAAAGTGGACGCTCTTTCTTTCAATTGGAGCAATCTTCATGTGTATGCCTTTCCTCCTCTGCCTCTCCTCCCAAAGGTACTTCTAAAGGTCAGACAGGACAAGCCAAGGATGATTTTAATAGCTCCAGATTGGCCTCGACAGCACTGGTACCCATTACTGAGAAGTCTGGAAGCCTCCATGGCCTTTGCCTTCGATTCCACACCTGTTGTCACAGGAGGACAGCCATTTGCTACATGTCAAACTTCACTCTCTTCACCTAACGGCCTGGCATATTCTGTTTTGAACCATAGAGGGTCTCAACTTCCACAACAAGTTTTGAATGTGATTTTGGAAGCTAGAAGGCCTAGTACAAGGAAAGTGTACGCAGATAAATGGAAGAGATTTTTATTTTGGAGTGCAGCAAAAGATTTTGATGTTTCTGAGCCTAATTTGAGTGTGGCTCTTCAATATCTTACAGAGTTACTGGACAAAGGTTTGTCTTTCTCTTCTATTAAGATTCATGCTGCAGCAATTTCGGCTCACTATGATTGTGTCCCACCATTGTTTTCTCATCCTTTGTTCAAGCAATTTCTTAGAGGGGCAAAGAATATAAGACCCCCACGAAGAGCTCCTACTCCTGCTTGGGATCTCAATTTTGTGTTGGAGAAACTCACTCTACAATCTTTTGAGCCTGCAGCTACTTCTGAGTTGAAATATTTATCATGGAAGACTGCTTTTTTGTTGGCAATTACCTCTGCAAGAAGGGTTTCTGAATTGCAGGCCCTTATGTTGAGCCTTTCTTGATTTTCCATAAGGATAGGGTATCATTACGTACTAATCCTTCCTTTATGCCTAAGGTGGTTTCTAGTGTGGCTTTAAACCAAACTATTCATTTGCCTACTTTTTATGCAAATCCCCAAAATAAAGGGGAAAAGATTTTGCACACTTTAGATGTACACAGGCAGTTGCGTTATTATTTGGACAGAACTAAAGGGTTCAGGCAGTCTAAGCAGTTGTTTGTTTCTTTTGCCTTGAGTTCTCAGGGCAAGCCTGTGTCAAAACAAACTATTTCTAAGTGGATTGGGTTTTGCATTACTTTCTGTTATTCCCATCATGGCAAGGAGATTCCAGCTGGGATTAGGCCTCATTCCACTAGGGCTACTGCCACATCAACAGCTTTTTTGAGGGGTGGCAACCAAGGATATTTTGGAGGCAGCTACTTGGAGTTCAGTGCATACTTTTTCTAGGCATTATCACCTGCCACTTTACTCTAAATCCAGGGCTGGTTTTGCCACTGCTGTTTTGCAGGGCATTTTGGCAGCTCCTGCTTCCTTGTAGTTAGCCATCCTCCCTTACCTCTGCTTTGGGATTCTACCCAAGTGTAAGGACTGCAGCAATGTGAGATGAAGAACATAGTACAGTTTTGTACCTACCATAAATGTAGATGTTCAAGATCCACATTGCTGCAGTCCCTCCTTCCCCTCTGTAGTTAGAGGCGGTTGTGTGAGTTGGGTTGTACATTTTGTATATATTGTATATATTGTACATATAGTTAGTGCAAGGGTGGTTAGTTGGTTGTTTGCTGTCTTTTGGTTTTGACCTTTATGTTTAGGGTCTTCTGACATCTGGGGCAAGAAAAGACTGAGGATATGACGTCGGTCATGCGCATTTGTACCCTGACGTCCTGATGTCAGTCAAATGCGCCTTGACCGACGTCAGCATTATACTTTGATATTCGGGCCGACCGAGGACAGTGGACTACCCAAGTGTAAGGACTGCAGCAATGTGGATCTTCGAACATCTACATTTATGGTAGGTACAAAACTGTACTTTTTCTCTCATGTTTGGAAACCAGATCTCCCATGAGTATTCTTAGACAACATGACTGTCACACGGTACATAAACGAGCAAGCGGGAGCCACATCATACGAACTGTGCAGACTGATACAGAGAACCTGGGACATTGCCAGCTGAAAAGCATGTCTCTAATAGCCACATAAATCCCATAATAAGTCATTGTGTTGGCAGATGCCCTAAGCAGGACCCTCACAAGTGGACCTTGAACAAACATTTTTTTCTGGACATCCTTCACTGTTGGGGCACACATCAGATACATTTGTTTGCCTCAGAAAACAACAAACAGCTTCCCCCTCTTCTTCACCAGGACCCTTGCTACTCAGCCTCAAGAGCCGATGCTTTCTCCTTTCAGTGGAGAGGGAAATTCCTCTATGCCTTCCCTTCTCATTGCAAGAGTCCTCCTAAAGCCCCTCTCCCAAAAAAATATATAAATAAAACTTTTGCTGGTGACCCTGTTTTGCCAAGATTGGTCCACTCTTCTTTTTTATTTAGCCAGAGGCATTTGCTACAAGCTGCAGCTTCAAGTGAATGTCATCACACAGTAAACGTAATCCTGTGGATGATGGGGTTCTAATTCCTTAGATACCATTTTTTCAGAGGATGCAATCCAGGTTCTCCAAGAAGCTAGGAGACCCCACCACTCAAACATCTTTCATAGCCAAATAGAAAAGATTGTCATTTGGTGCCATAGGAAAGGACAGGACATAAACATAGCAGAAGTGTCTTCCATATTGAAATGACTGTGAGCTCATGCATACAGATCTGGCCCATTCTTCCATCAAAGCCCACTTGTCAGCCATGTCTGCCTGTTTGTCTCTCAGTTCCTACGTATGTCTAGGTCTGAGGTCAAGCTGTTCCTTAAAGGGGTTCTACATTTTAGACCACCACAGAAGCCCATAGTTCCTCCTTGGGGCTTCAGCTTTGTGCTGGAGAAGCTTATCTTGCATCCTTTTGAACCAGCAGCATCAGCAAATCTCAAGTTCTGCACCTGAAAAACTGTTTGTCTTCTGTTTCTAAGTTCAGCAAGGAAGGTTTCAGAACTTAAGGCACTCATGGCTAGTCCTCACTTCATTATATATCACAAGGGCAGAGTGACCCTGAGGGCTAACCATTCTCGCCCAAAGTAGTGAATGAGCTGTCTCTGAACCAGGCCTCAGACCTTCCTAGTTTATTTCCCAATCCACGGAATTGATGGGGGGGCTCCTACACTCTTTAGACATTC
This sequence comes from Protopterus annectens, assembly GCF_019279795.1. NCBI lineage: Eukaryota > Metazoa > Chordata > Ceratodontiformes > Protopteridae > Protopterus > Protopterus annectens. The sequence continues at coordinate 1,422,353,067 of NC_056745.1, forward strand.
ACAGACAGCTAAGCTTCTATCTGGAAAAAAACAAATCCATTTGAAAGTGGAACAACTGTTTGCTTCTTTCATGTATTCAAAACTGGGCCAACCAGTATTTAAGCAAACCAGTGCCATCTCCTTTCTTTATTTTCTGCTTGGCAAATCCTTGCCCTCATGCCCTTGAGCTTATTCTACCAGTAAGTGGCATCCTCCTTGGCTTTTTACAAAGCCGTAGATACCAAGGCCATACTGGAAGCTGCCATCTGGTCTTCTGTACACATCATCACTAAACGTTGCAAGATTGATGCCTTTTCAAGGTTTAGAGCACTTCGCTAAGTCAGACCTTTCTGTCCTGTTGGATAATTCTGCTGCTTATTAGCCAACATCCTTGTGTTTCCTTCAGCTTTAGGAATTGCCCATTCGTTAAGAATACTGTAACAGTGATTTCAGTCAGGACATAGTACAGTTGTTTAAGAACTTACCATTACAGTAGATATTCTACTGATCATTGTTGCAGTATTCATTCCCACCCTCCTTCCCCTCTATGTTCATTTCTACTAACTCTCTCCTGTCCACCTCTGTTCCTACACTATGGACATTACCCTAGAACAAGGGGGCTTCCTTGCCACTTCATGCTTTGCCCCTCCTTGCTAAAAGAATTTCTTCTCAGGATCTTCAGGCTGCTGACTTGGAGATAGTCTGAGAAATTATGCTCATACATCTGTCTATATACCCCTAAGCTTGCAATCTGAGGTCACAAGTTGGACGTATGATCCTGGAAAGGTAAAACTTTGGTAGCCAGTGTAGATGTCAGTGGTGATAACACTTTGGTTAAGAATACTTCAAAAGTGATCAGTAGATCATATACTGTTATGGTAAGTCCTTACACAACTGTAGTATTTAAAAGATACTCATCTTCACATTCCTATTCATCCAGACTTCAGGCATTTCTTAAGGTTTTGTGTGTCTGGATCACATTATCAGTTCTCTATTTTACCCTTTGGACTATCCACTGCACCAAGAATGTTCACAAAGTGTCTAGTTCCAGTTATAGCTCATTGCAGGCTACAGGTTATCTACATTTTTCCATGTTTAGATGATTTACTTATTTTCACAGAGTCTTTTTCAAAATGTTAGGAATACCCCCCCTCTCTCTCGGGTGAGTGATCTCTTACACAAGCTGAAATTCCAAGAGAACATTTAAAATCCTTAGTTTTCCCCTTCTCACATGACTGTATTTCTTTTTTTCCAATAATTTTTATTTTCATTTTGCATTTGTAAAAGACACAAAAATGTTTATATTTACAACATGACCATAAGAGAAAGTTATACATTGTATTCAAAATAGAAACATGAAGGTCATATAACAAACCTATTTACACTATATATATATAGATGTATATATATATATATATATATATATATATAGATTCTTTCTGTTTGCAATACCATATTTTGTTGCGAGTTTGTGGGTATATTGCTAGGTTCTCTTATAACACATCCTCTATAGTATGCATGATGTTTTATGCTAGTATGATATTAAAGGTTAGTTCCCAAGTTGCTCGAGTTTTGCTGTTTTTGTTTCTTTTATCCATTACTATTTTGTGAGGTAATAGGTGTTTAATAGCCACTTTCTTAAACCCCCCCCCCCCAAGAGATGTTCATAGAGTCTATCCATCTGAGGACTATATATAGTTTCATTATTGAGAATATGGTTGTAAGTGAGTTTGCTTGTTTTACTGAGAAGTTAGATGGGCGAATATGTAATATCGTAAATTCCCATGTTAAGTGTTGATGATATTGCAATTTCAGTGAATTCCAGAGTTTATAGATGCATTTGCAACTCCAAAATATATGCATTAAATCTGCTATCTGATCCTTGCATTGAATTTGTGTAGTAATGCAGGTGTGAAATATGCATTATTTATCATAAATGTTGTGTGTATAACAGTTTTTTAATGGGTATGCTTTTCAGTGTTAGGTTAATTGCATTTTGCATCTGGTGGCCGTCCAAAGATGGTTGTATTTTCCTCCAATAGTTAGAGAAAAGGAGATCTTTCTGGAATTTGATTTCCCCTATCATTTTTTTATGAGTTTGTTCTATTCGGTATGGTAAGGTTTTGGAGGTAACTGGAACACATCTCTTTGATTGTCTAAGCATTGTGACGTAAGACTTGGGTAGAGTCAGATTATTTCTCATTTCTTGGATAGTACAATTAAGATAGTACAATTGATTATGGAATATCTTGTATTCTTTTTTCTTTTAGTTGGGCAAAGGAATCTAAATTTAGCATCTTATTTATTTTTAAATTAAAATTTTTATGAAGGGGTTGTAATGTTATCAGTTTGCCCCAGGTTTAAGGAATGAAATAGTTTTTGTTACGTTTATAGAATGTTTTAGAGGGTCTATAATTTTGTGCGCTTGTAGATCTTTTTTGTTCAAAAAGGGAAGTACTTTGGGACTGATGCCTAATGATTTGATGTATATGTGGTATATTATCACCCATGGTGGTGACCAAGTTTTTGCTGACTGGTTATACTCTGCTATTTTCAGTATTCTGTTAGTGTGGATAATCGAGTGATAAGTTTTAAAGTCTGGTAGGTACAGACTCCCTTTGTTCTTGGGGAGTGTTAGTTTCTGGTACGAGATTCTGGTCTTTTTAGGAACCCATATAAGTTTTGCTAGGGAGGTATGAATTTGTTTAAAGAATTTATTATGTATAGGTGTTTGTGATGTCATAAATATATACGTTAGCCTAGGTAGTATGTTCATTTTAATTATTGAGACTTTGTCCAGAAGTGGAAGCTTAAGATTGTTCTACCTTGTACATCTTGTATAATGCTTTGCCGTTTAAGAGTTATGTTATGTTAGTAGAATTCCTTATTGTTTTGAAAAAAAAGTGATTCCCAGGTATTTAATTTCATCCTTTATTTTTATGGTGTCTAAAAGTGGTATCAATGAAATAAGCCTGTTTGGCCTCAAAGGGAAGATATTAGTTTTGTTAAGGTTTAGTTTGTTATTAGACATATAGGAAAATTGTTCCATTGCGTTTATTATTTTGGTCATGTCTGGTGTAGTGAAATATATATTTAAATTGTCTGCGAAAGCGGAAAGATATATTTTGAGGTTATGTGTTGAGGGGGGATTAGGATAAGCGTTTTGTTTAATATATAAAAATAGTGTTTCTAGGTATAAGTTAAATAGAAAAGGCGATAATGGGCATCCTTGCCTTGTTCCATTTTTTATCGAAATTCTATTTGACCATGTTTTATTTATGTAAAGAGATGTGTAGGGATTACTATAGAGAATTTGAATAATCTGTATAAATTGTTAGGTATGTCAAAATAAGGTAATGTTTGAAGTAAGAATTCTAGGTTGACCCTATCAAATGCCTTGTGGGTATCTACTACCATTGCGTAAATGTTAATGTTCTTCTGATTTGCAAAAGATATCAATGCATCCAATGTTAGCGTGTTATTACTGGTCTGTCTATGTGGTGTGAACCCGGATTGTTCTGGAGAAATGATTTTCTGTATTAGGTTTTTTAATCTGTTCACGAGTATCGAAGTTAGGATCTTTGTATCTATATTTAAAAGGGAGATGGGTCTATAACTATCTGGGTTTTTGGGATCTGCATGTTCTTTTAATATGAATCTAGTTTTGGAGGCGTTAAAGTGAGTATCATTTATGTTATTATTTATTATATAGTTCAGCACCTGATATAGTACTTTAGCAGTAAGGGGGTGAAAGACTTGTACAACTCTGAAGTAAGTCCATCCAGTTCGGGGGCCTTGTGTGATTTCAAATGTTTAATTGTTGTGATTATCTCATTAATAGAAATATGTTCCATTAATTCTTTTGTTGTTCTAAGTTTAGTTTAGGAAATTTTAATTTTTGAAGAGAGTCCTTTCTTCCCTAGAGGCTTGTAATGTCTGTTCTCCATATATTTGAGAATATATTTGCTCAAATACTTTGATAATTTCTTCATTTCTTCTATAGTTTTTGTCCCTGTAATTTATTTCTGCTATATTTGAGGTGGTTTTATGTTGTGAAATAATTCTGATCAAAGCTCTGGATGGAATTTGTGCTTCTTCATAATTGGCTAACATTCTTGCCTTATAAAAAGATAGATTTCGGTTCTCTAACATATACAGGTCTCTCTGTGTTTTTAGATCAACCTCTGATTATTAGGGTTATTTAGTAATTCTCTTTCAAGTTGTTATCTCTTCTCTTTCAAGGTGTGTTCCTTTTTTAGTTGTATTTTTTTTATAGTATGCTGCTTTTTTGATGAGTAGTCCTCTGATTTGTGCTTTGGCCGCCACCCGTTCTATGTGCATTTGGACTTGTGAGGTGAGGACATTTACAAGGGTTGTTTTTAATATATCCTCAATTTCTTTTAACTGTTTTGGTAAGCAGATTAGGATTTAATGACCAGTTGTGACCTATATCTACTAGGTACCATCTTTTGTCCCAGTTGATATTCAATGTAACTTTGGAATGTCTGTATTTCTGATGTCAACTAGATACCACAGTCCAAAGAGGTTTTCTTCCATAGGCAAAATAAATAAATAAATAAAATCTAGATCTATTTCTAAGGCTTTTCACTGGAAGGGATAACATCAGGAGTTTGGGTCTCATGGCTTGTATGTTTATCATGATAACCTTGGTAAGACTCCACATCAGAAAGATACAGTGGCAGCTGAAGTCTCTTGGGTCACAGCACTGATACCCTTTGTCTTTTCAGAACCCAGTGCTGGAGATTGTCAGAAGGCAAATCACTTGGCGGAGACAACAGATATCCCTAAATCCAGGTCCCGCCTTCTGCATCCCTATTCCAAAGCAGCCAGTCACCACAGATGCCTTGGACTTTGCTTGAAAAGCAATTTCAGGAGGGATAAAAGTGCCAGGTTTTTATTATTTATTTCCAGTTTGATAACCGGGGAAGTCCACTGGGCCCGAAAGCCCGTTTTCAGTGGAGGCCCGGGGAGAAAAGCTCCATATTACAAATACATTACACACATAAGGCTCTGTGTTCTAAAAACATAGCACATTTAACAATTTCCAAAAACATAGCACATTTAACAATTTTACATGCAAAAAATAACATTTTTATACAATTGTATTGTTAGCATAGAAGAGAGAGAAAAAAGAAATTATACATAGATATGAAATGCAAAAGAAGTAAATCAGAGGAGAAGTGTAGGAAAAAGTAGGTGCAAAGAATTTAAAGGAGAAGAGATGCCAGGAGGAAGATCAAAAAGAAAAGTTAGACTAAGATTCGTTTTTGGGACATCAAGGACAGATTCAAGCACATAAATATAATAGATATTTGCCTGATCAAGACTCTCAACTCTCTGAATCATTTCTGGTCCCCAGGAACTCAAGTTGTTAGAGAGAGTACCGAAGTCATGTTGCACATCAGCAAGCAGGGGGGAAGCTGGTCATAGCCTCTCAGCAGACTAGCCATGGCAGATTGGGATATAGCTTCACAGCACAATGCCACTATACCAGCATCCTACATTCTGTCAGACCAAAAGTGTGTTGCAAACAAGCTGAGCCGGACAAGGGCAGACCCATCACAAATGGAAACTAGATCAGGGTGCCTCCACGTTTGGATCCATCTGTGGGGAGTTCCTGAAGTAGACCTATTTGCTTCCTCTCTGAACAATTATGTGGCACGATTCTACTTCATAACTCCATTCAAGAATGCCTGGAAAACAAATGCCTTTTCTTTTCCTTGAGCAAGAACGCACCTGCATGCTTTCCCACCATTTCCACTAATATTCAGGGTACCAGGTGACTCCCATCTGGCCCAGGCAGCCATGGTTCTCTATTCTTTTGGAAATGGATGGGGCAATTAATGACAAGCTTCCTTACAGACTAGATCTACTTGCACAAGAACAGATGTGTTTGATAATGATACCAGTAACTTCAGTTGGCTGCCTGGATGATAGTCTTAATTCTGTTTAGGCACCAGTTTAGTGAGGATGTGTAGCAGGTACTAATGGAGACAAGAAAGCCTTCTACTTGAAAACTGTATATTAGCAAATAGAAAAGATTTTCTGGTTGGTGCCAACAACATAACCAGCACCTATTCAGGGTTAGTTGTCCTCTGGTTTTACAATGTTTGTGTGACTTGCTTTCCTGTGGCCTTTCTTACTTCTCTGTCAAGGCTAGTATACAGCTCAGCAAGCTCCTGTCTGGTGCCTTGCAGAGTTCTACAGCAGCAGAGAGACAAAAGAGAGACTTTGGAGTGATTAAGTATCATTTTCTGCATTTTCTTGCTGCCTGTAGCTAGGTCCGCCTAAAACGACGATTTTCTAGAGTTTCTGTGATTTTAAAAAGCTTGTCTCAGCTACATATTGTACTTATTTTACTGCCTGCACTTTAACAAAGTCGTTTTTGTGTTTAAATTACCTGTTTAACTGTTGTAGGCTACACACTCAAGTGTGATAGCCATTTCTGTGCATTTAAAGTGTTTTTTTTATTGTATCTGCTTTAGTTTCTGAAAAAAAAAAAAAATACTTGTTTTCCCGCCTTTCTAAGCTAGTTTAGTCCAGTTTTCAGGTTAGTGCTGAATTCAGGGCTGTGTTACAAGTTTCTGTGTTTGCCCATACCTTACTTGGATAGAAGGAAGTTTCTCTGTTCACTGTGAGAGAGGGAGCTTTGAGCAGCCTATCTGTCCCTGGAGGAGTGGTTTCAGCCCAGAAATTAGTAGTTTATTGGCCATTTTGGGCTAATTTCTATCTTTTTAATTTCCCTGCTATGAAACCCGCATTTGCATGTTTTTGCACGCCAGGCAGCGACAGTCAGCTAGGGTATAACTATTCCCGGCTCCACAAAGTCTACGCTTTAATTTTTCCCTTGGAACTAGACAAACTTTCAACTTAAGCACTCAAATCATTCACTTCTCATCCCGGCACTTGTCCAAAACTCATAGCAAGCACTAATAAACCTTAGCACTAGACCCCCCTATACTATAGAGAAGGACAAGGCTCTATTTTCGACCTTACCAGTCAATCAGTAAAACAGTTCACTGTACCTATCCAGGCATGTCCAAAGGGCAGTTTCAGGTGTACTCTCCAGTCCAACTGGTGAATCTGGGCATTTTGAGGCAATGTTACAATTGCCTCATGTACACAGACAGCCCTCTCCTCCTTCCACCAAACACTAATACATGCGAGAGATGCAATTATACAGCCAAACTGGAGGCTAAACTCTCTCAACCCAAGACTGGACCAGGCAGTCAAGAGGAGAAGGGAATTACTTGCATCACACCATCAGTCTCACATAGACCTATGAAACCAACACTGGCAAAAAACACAAATAAATACACAAAAACATACTCGGAGGCTCTAAATAAAACTCTGCAAAAGCAACAGAGACCTCCAAAGCAGACATCCAAGCAACCTCCACCCCCCAACACAAACCATGTAATACATACTTCACAAAACCAGTGTGCCACACAGTCACAGCCCTTAAGGCAAAATAACATACCCAACACACTAATAATAGGTGACTCTATAGTCAGGCACATTGACGTCCCACTCACTAGGCTGAACAAGGAGAAGGTTACTGTTAGTTGCCTGTCGGGTGCCAGGATTCGCCAGATAACACAAGCACTCAGGTCACTCCAGAACTAGTACACATATGACTCTGTCCATGTTGGTGTGAATGACCTAAGTCGTACCTCCCTGGACTACATGAAAAGAGACATGGAGGAGCTCTCTGATCACATAGCCCAGGCCAGTATGACCCTGAGTAGCATCCTGCCCTCACCAAGAATGATACCATGGTATAGAGAAAAAATTATCAATTTCAACAATTAGCTAAGCTTCTTGTGTCGTTCAAAAAGGATCCAGTGTCTGTCAGCCTGGGATGACATGCTCGACAAGCCACGCTGCTTTGCTAGAGATGGCTTGCACCTGTCACCCTTAGGCTTTCGAATACTGGTCAAGGCTCTTGCCACCCCCATAGTGCCTTTTTTAGGCAAGGCTCAAAAGACAAACCCACCGCCGTGAATAGCACAAGTAACAAAAAACTGAGGGTAATGCTGCTCAATGCCAGAAGTCCAGACATCAAAATGCATGCACTCGAGGCACTCCTCAATATGGAGAAAATCGATATATGTGCAGTAACAGAAACCTGGTTTAAGGCTCCAGGGAGCACCCCAGCACTGCCAGGCTACAACTCATACCATACATTTCGGCCACAAAACCTAGACCAAAATACAAAAGGCGGGGGAGTATCCATATTCATCAAGGATACCCACACCTCCAGGTTAGTGGCACAGCATGATGCTTCAGAGATCATCCACGTGCAACTAACAACAGGCAAAACTGCTATTCAAATTATAGCTTGCTACAGATCAGCCACCATGTCCCAGGACCCCCACTCCGCATTCCAGGACACACTGGGAAATGTAAAGGTCCTACCAAACACCCTGATATTGGGTGATTTCAATTACCCAAACCTTAACTGGGAGAACTACTCAAGTATGAACTCCCTTGCCCAACATTTCCTAGAATTTATAAACTCAAATGCCCTGGATCAACTGGTCAACATCCCCACCAGAGGTGACAACATATTGGACCTGGTCATCATCAACATGGGTGACCGGTGTACCACCCCTCACTGGTTAGAGCTGACCATAATCTAATCACTCTGGATATCCACATTCTGCCACCACCCCCGGTCAAAGAAACCACAGTGAAAAACTTTTCAAAAGCAAACTTCACATTACTTAAGACGAGGTGGGAAGTTTCAAAGCCTCCATGCTAAAGGATAACGCTGTCCAAGCTGCAAAATCCTTTACTAATGCACTCTATGGGCACCTACAAGAATGCATGGATCGTGCTATCCCAAACAAAACCAAAACTCACTCCTCCAAGAAAAGGAAACCAGTCTGGTGGACCCCTGCCATAAACAAGCTATACAATAGAAGGAGGAAACTAGTACAGAAAAGAGTAAAATCCCAAGAAGGGAAGACCGCCGTGATCAGTATCAGCAATAAACTACAAAAATCATTCAAGGCTAGCTTCGAAAGAAAAATTGCCATGGACTCCAAAGATAATCACAAGGCTTTCTTTAGCTATGTCAAGAATGTAAGTGGCAATTCTCTGATCTGCTCGGAGTTAGTGCAGAATGGCACAAAATACACTGAACCGACCGATATAGCCAACATCCTGGCAGACAGGTTCAGTGCAAACTTCACCCCCCCCCCTCGCCCCCAAAAGGGCCCATAACTATACCAGAAGAATGTAGTGCCCCTGAAATCACAGACACTCAGGTTAAAACAGCCCTCTTCAAAGCCAAAAACACAGCATCAGATGGTGTCCCAGGCTGCGTCCTACATGAGCTCAAAGATGAACTAACCCCTCACCTAAACACACTGTTTAAACTCAGCCTCTCCACAGGCTACGTGCCCACTGAGTGGCGCACAGCAACGGTTATTCTGCTCCACAAAGGTGGAGCCACAACGGACCCCAGGAACTATCACCCTATAAGCCTGACTAGATTGGTCTGCAAAGCTATCATCATGGATCTCATTAACAGAGACATTGGAAACCTCCAAACACTGGACCCTTCCCAGTTCGGCTTTGTTAAGGGCAGATCATGCCTCCTAAACCTGTGGACTTCTTTGAGACCATTACCAAGGCTATAGACGAGGGAAAGGTGGTCCGCACAGCCTACCTGGACCTCACAAAAGCCTTCGACACCATTCCCCACTCAGGTATTGTAGACAAGCTCACCAGCCTGAACATAAACCCCTATGTCACGAGATGCATTGCCAACTGGCTCACAGACAGAACCCAAATGGTAAGAGTTGCAGGAGCTAGGTCTGACTCTAAACCGGTTACATGTGGCGTTCCCCAGGGTTCAGTCCTAGGACCCCTCCTGTTCAGCATATACTTCTGAGAGGTACAGGCAAGCAGAGGAGGATTATGGCTGACCAAGTTTGCAGACGACTGCAAACTAGGAGCTATAATTGACTCTCCGGCTGACACAGACATCCTCCAAAAGGGTCTTACTGAGACAGATATCTGGTGTCAAAATCATGGCCTCAAGCTAAATGCCAAAAAGTGCATAGTCATCCCCTTTGGAAAAAACAAAGTACCCACAAACTACCACATAGATGGTAGCCCCCTAAATACGGAAGACGTAATAAGGGATCTGGGCACCCAAGTAGATAGTAACCTCTCCTTTGATAATCACATTGCCAAAGTGGTTAGAAAATCCTTCTATGTGGCCCACCTAATCACAAAAGGGTTTGCATCCAGATCGAAAAATGTCATTTGGCCCCTCTACGCATCACTCATTAGACCCATCATAGAGTACAATGCCCCATTTGGGATGTACCTTACAAGACACCTGCAACAACTGGAAAGACCACAGAAGTTCCTCACCAAGAGGATCAATGGCCTCAAGCAGATGCCCTATGCAACTCAACTGAAGAAACTCTAGCTGTACTTGGTTGCATACTGCCTACTCAGAGTTATCTCTGCCTGACATACAAGACCATGTCCAACCCAGAATTGATGGACATACTCCACCTAAAGAAAACCATATCCACTCGAGCCACATGCTCCAGGGATCTAAACCTCACCACAACAATAAATAGGATGTGCTGGAGGGATAGATTCCTGTCCCAGAGACTTCCCATGCTCTGGAACAAGATTCCAATCTACATTAGGCAGAGCCCTTTGCTAACCCTCTTAAAGAGAAACCTTGATGAGTGGATGGGAAACAGAAAGTTTACCCCAGGGATCACTTCAATGGCTCTGCTGGACAGAGGCACAGGGAACTAATCTAAGGGGGCGGCAAAAGTCAACACATTCCGGCTAGGCTTATAAATGCCTTCGGGCAGATAGCCTAGTACCTACCTATGAACCTATAAGGTTCATTGTTGGCCATTTCAGCTTATCTGCCTACAGATCTTCCTCTTTCAGTGCATTTTCCTGTTACTGTTTTTGAATGGGGGTTTGCATAAGAGGCCTCCAAGAAACCCAGTGGCCCCTCCTTGGGATTTTAATTTTGTGTTAGAGAAGCTAACTATTTGAACCAGCTAACTGGCTGACTTGAAATTCTTAATATGGAAAACAATTCTTCTGATTGCTCTAACCTCTGCAAGAATGGTATCCGAGTTGCAAGCTCTTATGTTGAGTCAACTGTTGTCTGATTTTACACAGGAACAGGGTTTCTTTGAGAACTAATCCTTCTTTTATGCCTAAAGTGGTATCAGGGTTTACTTTGTCATACTATAAACAAACTAAAATACTATTTTTACAAACATACCTCTTTACATCACAGAAAACATACAATACAGTAAAATTCTACAGCATTATGTAAAACTTTTTAAAATGTACTTCTTCAGCCTTCTGGTGCATTAAAGTTAATGTTTGGTGACAGTAATAATGACATGAATAATGTTGCTGTGTTTAAGAAACCTAGCCAGTATATACCACAGAGCCACCCTGTCTTAGATGTATTTACTAGGTTATGTGAAGATGAGCTATACAAGCCATTGGGAAGTGGGAAGCAGAGTTATAATAATTTAACTTTTGATGAACGACAGGCACTGTGTCGTCTTTACAACGAGAACATAATATAGTGATCAGACCAGCAGACAAGGGTGGCTCAGAGGTTATAATGGATAAAGCTTATTATTTTGACACTTATGAATGCTATGTTACTAGATGAAAAAAACATGTAGTCCAGTGAGTGTAATATAGAACGTCTGCAGGAACAGATGTTGAGGACATTACCAGAGTTTTTAAATATGGGCCTTATGTCAAAAGAACTGTTTCATTACTTTGTGGTTGAAAATTCCTTTATACCCAGTCTAAATGGGATGCCTAAAGTATATAAAAATCCGCTGACACCCCCCTTCAGACCCATTGTGCTGGGAGGGGGATGGTTAACGGAACCCCTGTCTATATATGTAAACAACTCAGACCTATTCTTTATAAATGTGACATGGTACTTGGAGATACTAAACACTTTTTGCAAGATCTTTTTCATGTTTACACAAGGTGAAACATCAGTAAAGACACAATATATGGTCACCTTAGATGTTAAATCGCTATTTACAGCAATACCACATTTTGAAGGGATTCAGATGGTTAGAAGTGTCTTGCTTGATAAGTGTATTAGCAACTAAACAGATTTCATCTGCTGTCTTTTGGAACCAGTGCTCGGATATAATGTGTTTGTGTTTGATAATATTTACTATAGGCAAACCTCTGGCGTAGCTGTGGGCACATGTGCCAATAGCTATGCCAATTTGGTCATGACCTGCTGAAAGGAGAAACACCTATTAGGTTCACAGGCTGGAAGGGAACTTATTTCCTTTTATGGTAGATTTGTTCACAACCTTTTCCTGCTTTAGCAGGGAGCAAAGTCAAAACTAAGCGCTTTTCTGAATTATTTAAAAACAAGTTGTAGCTTTTTAGAATTTCATTTGCTATTTCAGATTTCAGCATTGATTTTTTTGTTTGTCCAGATTATTAGGGAAGATACTGGCATCTTGTATACTCTATTATATCGAAAGGAATTCTATCGCCCAACTGTTTTACATGTGAAAGCAGGCATCCTAAGCATGTCTTTAAAAATATCTTGAAGGGACAAGCATTAAGGAACAGTGGGCTTACTACTCGTGATAGTGAACTAGAAGAGAGGTTAGACATTAAGATGGAGTTTTTAATAAGAAGCTATAAGGAAATGGAAATTACATTAGTACATGAAGTTAAAAGGGGCAGGAATAGGCTGGGAAAACCTTATTTTTCACTACCCAATATATCGTAAGAAGGATAGCTTAAGAAAAGGGATACTATTTTCACTTACCTATTCTACAGATAATCAGGGTATTAGGAGTATAATACGGAAACAGTGGCATGTGTCACAAGTGGAACCAGCTATACTGGGGCCCAGTCCACTTTTTGGTTTCAAGAATAAACCGTCTTTGAAATGTAAACTTTATTATCCTAGGAATGGTGGAGAGACATTCGATAATATAAGGGAGGTTGGCACAAGGAAATGTGGAGCTTGCTGATTTTGTCATTTAATCATTGAGTCAGCAATATTTGTACATCCACACACTGGTCGAACATATAAAGTTAGGGCAAAGGCAGACTCTAATACAAAGAATTCAGTGCATGTTGCCCTATGCACAGTCTGTAATCAGTATTATATAGGTAAAACAAATAGGCGTTTACGGGAGAGACTGAGAGACCTTATGTACTGATCATGTAGGGCTTTAACCTACAGTGCCATTGCTAAACATGATTGAGAAAGGAGAGAAACATGTTTTTATGCTCCCGCTGTAGTGGTGCTGTGGTAGCGTTGTCGCCTCACAGCAAGACGTTGTCCCGTTCGATTCTCAGCTAGAGCGTCTTCTGTGTGGAGGCATGCGTGAATGGGTGTGCCTTCGTTGAAGGTTGTGCGTCAGGGCTGGTAACTTGGCAAATACAAATCCACTACCAAACATTAGCGGACCGGAGTTCCGCTGTGGCGACTCCTAACCAGGATAAGCCGAAAGACGCAACAACAACAAAAAGTGTTAGAAGTTATACCCCCTAGTGTCAGGAGAGGGGATTTGACCAGCGCTACAAAAAATGGCAGAGTTCAGATGGATATTTAGACTGAGAGCACATCAAGACTATGGGTTGAATGATTGTTTCTATACAACCAGCCTTAAAATCCAGAAGGCTGAAGAAGTAAGTTTTAAAAAGTTTTAAATAATGTAGAATTTTATTGTATTGTATGTTTTCTGTGATGTAAAGAGGTATGTTTGTAAAAATAGTTTTTAAAGTAGACAAACTGCTAATGACTTAATTATGTTTAGTCTTTGAACTGTACTAGTATCAAGTAATTAGTTACTTAGCAACCATAATTGTCTGTGTGTGTGTACTGGTTGGGGTGGCCTAGGGGAATAATATCTTCGTATTTAGTTTGTGGTGTTTTAGTTGTTGAGTATGATCAGAAGAAGCAAAAGTGGTTTTGCAAAAGCACTCATCATCTTTTATTAGTCTTGGCTTGCTTTATCCACTCATTGTGTTTCTGCTGCGTTTTTTTTTTTTTGTTTCTTACATTGAATTTTTAGAACCGAGCAGTTTATTGCTGAGGATTTACTTTTTCTTTTTGGTAGCTTCTGTTCTAAATTCAACTAAAAACCTCTGCCAGAGCAGGTCTTTCCCTTAAGATTCCCCTATCCTTTTCTCTGATATCAATCCCTGTTAGGGAAGGCAGCATCTAGCCTGCAGTCCAAATGTCTTCTTAGCCTTTTCCCATTCTGTTACCTTTCCCCCTCTAGTTTTTTTCTCCCAATGCCTTGTTTCCTTTGTCAGTTTTCTCCAGTAAATTCCAGCCTCCTCTTGTCTATTCCTCTGTACCACTATTTGCAATCATCCATATCAGCAGAATCTCCTTTCTCCAGTCTCTCATTGGCTTAGTTCTTAGAACACTTTCTGCTGCCTTATGAATGTAATATTCTGTATGGCTGTTATTCTCCTTAAGGATTTGCATCCAAAATCCCACTCTCTCCTTATTTCTTGAATTTACTCCTGCTTCATTGTTATCATCCCTTTCCAATCTGAATTACACTTTTCTGCTTGTGTTTTGTATGTGAGCCTCAACTATGTAGCTCTAAAATATCCATACAAATCCAATAATCTTAAAGTACCTTGTTCTATTGGCAAGATCAACTTATCCCACTTGACTCTTGCACTCTTCCCCTCCACGATAATATCCTTCAGCAGTTTATTAATTAAGTACGTGGTGTGGTATATTGAAGATTTAAACAAAACAGAACAAGCCAGCATACAGTGACCTGAAACAGTTTATTGGTAAAAACCATAAAAAACAGCAAAAGACTCAGACCGGTTTCGGCCAGACTAAATCACAGCTTTCATCAGTGTAAAGAAAAAATAAAAAACATCAATTGCTGAACCTTAAGTAGACCCATCTGTAATCTCATTGGTTGTGTCTAAAAATATTCATTCAGACCAGGTGGGAATAATCCACCCAGTTTTACAATCCATTTATTCTCTTTAGTATTTAAAATGGAATGCCACCCTGTCTTATTTGATCTATTCTGTTGTATAATATCAATAATCATAAAAGAAAACACTGCAGATTTATGAACCAAATGATGTTTATAAAGTGCATTGTTGGCCTTCTTATTTTTGATATTACTAATGTGCTCAGAAATTCTAATTCTGAAAGGTCGAGAAGTTTGGCCAACATAAAATGAACCACACTGACATGTGGCCAAATACACCACCCAGTCACTACTACAATTGGCAAAAAAATTAAGATCATAAACCGTTGCACAATTTCTGCTGGAAAACTGCTTGGACTTGTTTACCTTATCACAGTTGGTGCAATGGCCACATGGGAAGCAACCTATCAGTGGATCACCTGTCAATGTAGTTTGCCAAAGTGGTGGATATCGATCCATGGTACCATGTTTGTAATGGTTAAAATAAGATCCCAAATTTCTCCCTTTGCGAAAAGAGAATAAACATCTCTCTGGTAACATATTTGCTACTTCATAATCACATTGCAAGATGTTCCAATGCCTGTGTACACTATGTATCAACTGGTCAGTATTCCTAGCATATGTAGTAGTGAACCTAAGTGGTACAGAATTTGTACTAGTATGATCCCTATAATTTAATAAATCTTGTCTATCCAAGGAATTCACCAAATTGCTGGCTTTTAGAACATGACCCATGCCATAGCCCCTGCATATAAACCTGTTTGTAAGATCCTTCCGCTGTAGTTGAAATGAAGAATCATTAGAACAGATGCACTTTATCCGAATAAATTGTGATTTTGGGATGTTACGTGCCACATGGGGCGGGTGGAAACTCGAAGCATGTAGGATGGTGTTGTACTCAGGATACTTCCTGAAAACTTCTGACCCTAAAGTATGATCAGGTAATCTAGTGATTGAAACATCTAGAAAAGTAATATTATTCATATCATAATGAACAGTAAACTCAAGGCCCCAGATATTATTGTTCAAATATGATATAAAATCATTTAGGCCCTGTGTATTACTTTTCCAAACCATCCAATAATCGTCCAAGTAACGTCTCCATATATCAATATATTCCAAGAAAGAATTGTTATGACAATCATAAATAATATGATGTTCATCGTGCATACAGCTGCAGTCATAACAGATGGGTTCTCCTGCTGTCAGGCGGGTCCTCGGTCGGCCGAATTCCAAAGTCTAGGTCCGGCGTCTGTTGTTGTCGCTTCTTCCCTGACGTCAGTGCGACAGGGGTATAAAAGAACCAGCCAACGCGATTTTCTCCAGTCTTTCTTGCCGTGCGGTGCCCGAAGCAGAAGCAGTTCGCAAGTGCCGGTCGGCCAGCTCCTGAAAATACGAAAATTTTGAAACCGAAGTCTTCTTGAAAGCTAAGTACCCCATTGGGGAAACTTTTCTTGCCTCAGACCGATGTCAGACAAAGTTAATAATTGTATTTCATGTGGGAAGCAAATACCGCATAAGGATTTCCATTCCCTCTGTATACCTTGTTTAGGCCCAGACCACGACGTCTCGGTCTGTCGCTTTTGTGCTACATTCAACAAACGCACCATTAAGCGTCGGGCGGAGTTCGCCCAGCATTATTTTGGAAAAACATTTAACTATATTATGTCGTTGGATACTCCGACTCCAGTTTTGTCTAAAAAACGCAAATATAAGGACCATCACACAAGGTCCGCGGCCTCTACCGACACCACGCCAAAGCCGACTACACGTGGTCCGGTTCTCAGCGAGGCGCCTACGCAGCCCCTGACTACTGACGACACTTCATTGGCGGTGTCTCCTGTGCCCGAGGTCACAGGCTCCTCGGCCCACACCCCGACTACTGATACCAAAGCCACTCTTGGCGTTGAACCGCAAAATGTGGACAGGTCTACCCCCACTCAAGGTGTCTTCAGACCTTCCTCTTCTTTCTCCATCAAGGCTTTCACTAAGTCTAAAGCAGCCATGCACTCTAAGAGACAAGCTACACAGGGCCCATCTCCAGGTCCCATGCCTAAAAAACAGATGCTTAAAATGGCTGAGGATTTAATTACTCTTATCAGGGGTTCTCAACCCCCACCGGACAAAAGGCCCAGAGTGGAGGAAGAATCCCCCTCCTCTGATCAGGGCTCCATTATTTCAGAGCACTCTGATGATCAGGAACATTCTTACTCCCCTTTTGAAGACTCTGATGCGGAGGAGTCCATTCCTTTTGTATCCCCCCCAGAGGATTACTCATTTGGGGAAACTTTGCATACCTTAAGGGAACACTTCCACTGGGAAGGCCAAGATTATTCAGATTCCAAGAAAAGGCTTAGGAAATTTCTCTTACTACCTCAGCACAGGCCTCTGGCTATACCTCCTGTCTTGGACATCCTAGATGATGTTTACTCGGAGGCCTGCCTTAACCCGGACTCTCTGCCTCCAGCCCCAGTTAAGCCGGACAGGTACTACAGGGTTCCTGACTCACACCAATTTCTATACAAAAGCCATGCTGCTGACCCAGAAACCATCTCACAGGGCCCCAAGGGAATTAAGGCCTCCACTGCTAAAAAATCCATTACCTTCCGAGAGATTCTAGATCCTTAGAAAGGCGGGGCAAAAAGGTATATACCTCGGCTACCTTAACCATGAGGGCCTTAAACTGTCAGTTCCATATGCTAAAATACCAACAGTTTTTGTTATCACAATTGAAAAGTAAAATGTCACAACCTGAACAACCAGACTTGAAGGAGTTGCAGGATTTGATGCATAGTGCAGAACAAGTGGGTAAGCATACCTTACAATGTGGTTTTGATGCTCTAGAGGCCTCATGTAGAGCTGCTGTTACAGGATCAGTCATACGTAAACATGCCTGGCTCAAGGAACAAACCTTGCCTGATCATGTCAAAGCTAAATTACTAGATGCCCCTCTTCAAAAGGATGTATTATTTGGTGCTAATGCTGAGGAGGTATTAAGGAAAATGGAGGAAAAGGCTAAATCCATGCAAACTGTGAAAGATTTTCTACAGGTACAACCCCCATGTTTCAGTAGAAATTGGCCTTCCAAAAATTGGTCCTTTCCAGCCATGGACAGACCCCAAAGAGGCAGATACAGGCGCCCGAGGGGCAGAGGACAATCCCAAGGATCGTTTAGAGGCAGACAGTGGCAAGCTCTTACACAAAGAGGTGGTTAGGATAACTTGCAATCATTCAGAAAGCAAGCCTAATGACTTTCCCCTTTGCATGCCAAGCAAGACTCAAATGGCAGCCCCCTTAGGAGGAAAGCTGGCATTATTTTAAAAAAAATTGGCATATTGTCACAAAAGACAAATGGATCCTGGACATTATAAACAGAGGCTACAGATTCCATTTTCACACCCTTCCAAAAATGAGAGGCATGCCAAACCTGCCACACAATCAAAGGGCAGAGGCACAAAGACAAATTACAGATCTCATAGACATGAAAGCTATTCAAGAGGTACCTACGCACGAACAAGGTCAAGGTTTTTATTCCAGGCTATTCCTGGTACCAAGGAAGGGAAAAGATTGGAGACCTATTTTGGACCTATCCATCCTAAACACATTTCTACTTGTTCCAAAATTCAAGATGCTCACTCTACAGCAACTTCTTCCCATGCTGGGCAAGGAGTCTTGGCTGGTAACATTGGACCTCAAGGAGGCATACCTGCATGTCCCAATCAGACAAAATTGCAGAAGATACCTCAGATTTCTTGCAGGTCCAACCCATTATCAATTCTCTGCATTGCCCTTTGGCTTATCTACTGCGCCCAGAGTATTCACGAAATGCCTGGCATCAGTAATTGCCTACTGCAGACTTCAAGGGATACAAATATACCCCTATTTGGACGACTGCCTGATCCAAGCGGACAGCAAGCACATTCTTCTGAAACATCTGGCTTATGTAATAATGTTGTTGAACTCTCTGGGATACACAGTCAACAGAAAGAAATCAAGGCTAATACCCTCTCGGAAGATAATTTTCCTGGGTGCCAACTTGGACACAAACACCCAGATGGCCTACCTCACGCCAGAGAAGCAGGGGCAACTAACTCAATACTTCAGAGCACTAGCAAATTGCACCAGGCTGACTGCAAGGAAAATCCTGTAGGCTCTGGGATTCATGGCATCTTGCATCTTACTAATCCCATGTGCAAAGCTGCATATGAGGAAACTTCAATGGTACCTGAAAAACATATGGTCTCAACACAGCCACAGTTTGGAAACAATAATATCACTAATTCCATGTCTACAAAAGGAATGTCTGTGGTGGGCTCAAGCATGCCAAACAAATGCAGGTCTTCCATTCAGCAAGCCTCAAGCAAATCAAGTCATCACAACAGACACCTCGGACTACGCCTGGGGGGCGCACATGACAGATCGGTGCATTCAGGGCAAATGGTCCCAAAAAGAAAAGCACCTTCACATCAATCAAAAGGAAATGCTAGCAGTAATAAATGCTATTATAGCTTTCAAGGACCTTCTGCAACCAGGTCAACTGTTGATAAGAACGGACAACACCACAGTTATGTGGTACATAAACAAACAGGGAGGAACACATTCATACCCCCTATGCAGACTGGCCATGTCACTTTGGAACATGGCCATGGACTCTAAATGAAAGGGCCAGGATCCTGGAAAACTGAATTTACCTCAAATACTACAGTATCTAGCTGAGCTGCTAAGCAGTGGACTTTCATTCTCCTCCATCAAAATCCATGCCTCAGCCATTTCTGCAGAATACAACACTGATCCACCTTATTCTCTCACCCTCTCTTAATTCGGGAAGGGGGAAACCCCCAAAAGGGGTTGGGTTTTGCAAAAAAGCATTTTTTTCATAAAATTTTTAAAAAATTTTAAATTTTTTGGTTTTTTTGTTTTTTTTTCCAAAAAAAAAAAACTCAATTTTTGTTGTTTCTGCTGCGTTTTTTTTTTGTTTTTTTTTAATTAATTTTTTAGGGGAGTTTAGTGAGGAACTTTTTTTTTGGAAACCCTTCTTGTTTTTTAAAAACCCAAAACCTTTAACCTTTTTAAAAATTTTCCTTTTCTGAATAAATTTTAAAGGGCCTCAAACCCAAAAAGGTCTTTTCCTTTTCCCATTCTGTTACCTTTCCCCTCTAGTTTTTTCTTTCTCCCAATGCCTTGTTTCCTTTGTCAGTTTTCTCCAGTAAATTCCAGCCTCCTCTTGTCTATTCCTCTGTACCACTATTTGCAATCATCCATATCAGCAGAATCTCCTTTCTCCAGTCTCTCATTGGCTTAGTTCTTAGAACACTTTCTGCTGCCTTATGAATGTAATATTCTGTATGGCTGTTATTCTCCTTAAGGATTTGCATCCAAAATCCCACTCTCTCTTTATTTCTTGAATTTACTCCTGCTTAATTGTTATCATCCCTTTCCAATCTGAATTACACTTTTCTGCTTGTGTTTTGTATGTGAGCCTTAATTATGTAGCTCTAAAATATCCATACAAATCCCATAATCCTAAAGTACCTTGTTCTATTGGCAAGATCAACTTATCCCACTTGACTCTTGCACTCTTCCCCTCCCCGATAATATCCTTCAGCTGTTTATTAATTAAGCATGTGGTGTGGTATATTGAAGATTTAAACAAAAACAGAACAAGCCAGCATACAGTGACCTGAATCAGTTTATTGGTAAAAACCATAAAAAACAGCAAAAGACTCGGACCGGTTTCGGCCAGACTAAATCACAGCCTTCATCAGTGTAAAGAAAAAAGAAAAATCATCAATTGCTGAACCTTAAGTAGACCCATCTGTAATCTCATTGGTTGTGTCTAAAAATATTCATTCAGACCAGGTGGGAATAATCCACCCAGTTTTACAATCCATTTTTTCTCTTTAGTATTTAAAATGGAATGCCACCCTGTCTTATTTGATCTATTCCGTTGTATAATATCAGTAATCATAAAAGAAAACTTTGCAGATTTATGAACCAAATGATGTTTATAAAGTGCATTGTTGGCCTTCTTATTTTTGATATTACTAATGTGCTCAGAAATTCTAATTCTGAAAGGTCGAGAAGTTTGGCCAACATAAAATGAACCACACTGACATGTGGCCAAATACACTACCCAGTCTCTACTACAATTGGCAAAAAAATTAAGATCATAAACCGTTGCACAATTTCTGCTGGAAAACTGCTTGGACTTGCTTACCTTATCACAGTTGGTGCAATGGCCACATGGGAAGCAACCTATCAGTGGATCACCTGTCAATGTAGTTTGCCAAAGTGGTGGATATCGATCCATGGTACCATGTTTGTAATGGTTAAAATAAGAGCCCAAATTTCTCCCTTTGCGAAAAGAGAATAAACATCTCTCTGGTAACATATTTGCTACTTCATAATCCCATTGCAAGATGTTCCAATACCTGTGTACACTTTGTATCAACTGGTCAGTATTCCTAGCATATGTAGTAGTGAACCTAAGTGGTACAGAATTTGTACTAGTATGATCACTATAATTTAATAAATCTTGTCTATCCAAGGAATTCACCAAATTGCTGGGTTTTAGAACATGACCCATGCCATAGCCCCTGCATCTAAACCTGTTTGTAAGATCCTTCCGCTGTAGTTGAAATGAAGAATCATTAGAACAGATGCGCTTTATCTGAATAAATTGTGATTTTGGGATGTTACGTGCCACATGGGGCGGGTGGAAACTCGAAGCATGTAGGATGGTGTTGTACTCAGGATACTTCCTGAAAACTTCTGACCCTAAAGTATGATCAAGTAATCTAGTGATTGACACATCTAGAAAAGTAATATTATTCATATCATAATGAACAGTAAACTCAAGGCCCCAGATATTATTGTTCAAATATGATATAAAATCATTTAGGTTCTGTGTATCACCTTTCCAAACCATCCAATAATCGTCCAAATAACGTCTCCATATATCAATATATTCCAAGAAAGAATTATGACAATCATAAATAATATGTTTTTCTACATAAGCCATGAATAAATCCGCATAAATGGGAGCAAACGAAGCTCCCATAGCGGTACCCTTCATTTGCCAATAACAATCATCCTTGTAGTAGAAGACGTTGCTGGTGAGGACAAATTTGGCTAATTCAACCAAAAAAGAATTAAAGTTTGGTTGGTATAAATTAGCCTCATCCAGCCAATAGGACAAAGATTCTAAACCCGTCTCGTGGAATATTGGTGTATAAGGAACTAACATCCAAAGTACACAACAACCACTCTGGCTCCAACTGCCTATCCGAAATAATTTGTAAAAAATTTGTAGTGTCATGTAACCTTGAACGTATTAAACTAAGTAAGGGCTTCAGATGTTTAGTGAGATATAATGACAAATGTTCCTTGATATACCCTCTCTCTGAAACTATGGGTCTCCCAGGTGAATTGATGGGATCCTTGTGGACTTTGGGTAAAAAATAAATGTATTGGGTTGCTGAATCATGAACCATGAGCTGTTGTACAATATCATTAGTAATGATAGCTTGATCCTTGGCCCATAACAGAAAATCTTCAATTTGTTTCTTAAACCTAAAGGTAGGATTAATAGCCATAGGGGAGTAGTATCTCTGATCCGACAATTGTCTCTTGGCCTCTTTATCATAATCGCATGAATTAAGGATAACAACAGCCCCACCTTTATCAGCAGAAGTAATAATGTTTTTATTATTCTGTAGTTCCAAAATAGCTTCCTTTTCGGCCAAAGAAATATTGTTAGACTTGAAATGTATATCAGATCTAGAGAAATGAAGATCTTTGAGAATGCTATTTTGAAACTGGTGTACCAATGGATGCATAGGTGGGTTGAAGGAAGATTTGTGATATACAAATTTGTCACCACTGTAGTTTCCAGTATCACCAAAAAACAATTTTAGATTAAGATTTCGACAAAATGATACTACATCCTGAGCCAATGCATCCTCAGAAACCATGAAACCAGGTACAAATGAAAGTCCTTTATTCAATACCGACACATGAATGGGTGATAAAACAAAGTCAGACAGATTTAAAACATTATCATTAACATTGATATTTATTTCTGCATGACCATTTTCAAAAGACTCTGTATATTGTTTATACTTTCTGTGTTTCCTCCCCCCACGCTGGTATCTGGGCCTAAAGGGATAGGGCCAGGAGTCATTTTGGGGGACGGTGACCCTGATACTGACTGTAATTCATTGTCAGTACATGATGAGATATCCTCAGTTGAAGAGCCAAAGACTAGGCTGGATTTTTTCAGGATAGAACAAGGTCTTTTTCTTTTAGGAGTCCTTGTGGAATTGAGTGTAAATTTAACCTGTTTGGTATAATGTACAAAAGGATTGGCACTCTGATAGTCACCCTGATCCCTCTGAAATTTCTTAATTTTCTTGGTCCGTAACTGCGCCTCTAGAATTTTGAGATCTGTCGCTACCTTATTCAATTGTTTGTTAAAGAAGGTTTCCCCTTCAAAGGGCCTCACATTATCAACCAGTTTAGTAACGGTGTCTATTTCTGAGTCAATAACTCTTTCATAAAACTTAGAGCATCCACAAAGGACATAGTAGCCTGTTGTTGTATTGATAACCACTGGTCAGTAAGTTCCTGATCAGCAGACCCCACATGGGGTTGAATACGTATTCTTAAGCCCCTGGGGGTAATCCCCTTGGCCATATAGGCCTTAAATAATTTTGAATGCCATATGTTCGATCTAAGTGATCTAAGATGTTTGTGAAGTTGTTCAAATGCTAGTGCACAGATAGATTCAGGATTGGATTGTTCCATAACACTGGAGTTTTCTTGCGAGAGAGAACCCAGGCCAAATACTCTGAGGTCTTCCCTATCTGCAGATAATCCTGTAACAAAGCTAGAAAGATCCATTCTTAACAATAAATGCTGACAATAATAGTACAAGACTACGCCAGCTACTAAATAAAATTATTAAAGGGACAATAACAGCTCTAAACAAATATTTATTAAGTTGCGGCTCTTAAATATGTAGGATAATTATTGCACAAGCAAATATAAGGCCAATGGCATAGAACAATATACTGAAACAGGAAAATAACTGACCACTGGGTCAATACAACAACACCCAACGTTTAAGTGTCTATAGATAACAGACACCATCAATCCAACAATATATTCAAATATGATGTATAAAAACCAATTTGTTATAGTCAATGTAAACCAATATTGCTGGTCTGTGAAACCCCCTGGTATAGAGCCAACCTGTAATGCACAAAAAATAAAGTATAAAGAGTAAAGTGATGCAACAATGTAATAAAATTGGATGCAAATTGACTAAAAAATCAAAGCATCAATCTCCCCTATACAAAAATGATGGTGTAAAGAAAAAAACCTTTTGATAATACAGACTTAGAAACTGTATAGACAGACTGAAATGCAATTACTGAAGAATTTGTTGGACCAAGAGGGATTAACCCATTCAGCAAACTTGCTGGGACCTGACTGTATGTTATTGGAATATGTCCAAAACAAAGGACAATAATAATATTGATAAAAAAGTAGTACCTACTTTTGTCAACCCCAATAATGACAACAATTAGTAAAAAAATGCTTCCAGAAGTATGTAGAAAAAAATATGTATGACTATTGTATACAAACGAAATATAATGTAATTACAATTAGAGTCCAAAACCACAATAAACGTTCAGCGACAAATCATAATATGTAGAATAGTCCTATAAATAATTCCACAAAGTAATGGTGATGAAGACAAGTCCCAAAATCCAATTTGGCCAGTTCTTTCATAAAACGCAATTGCAAATGGGAGAAAAAAGTACCTGAGTACACTCACTCTTGTACTTAACTTCCCTTCCAATAGGTCGCTTGATCCTTATATAGTTCAAAGTACAAAATATGGTGAAAATAGAGGTTGGTTCACACAAAATATCAAAACCGAACAAAACGACCTGCTCGTTACTGATAATGTTGACCAAAACACCCACGCATATTGTAAAACCTATGCGTAGGCAAGAGCAGTATGAAATGAAGGCTATATGCACAAATATAACATTGGTCAAAACCACACAACCCAAAATACTGTTGGTAAAATGTTAGATTGTGTCGTCCATACCACTAGAACGGTAAAAACCCGTCAAAAGTCCTGATATAGACCCTGTACCTCAGCGTCGACAAGAAAATAGAAAAAACAGTACCTTTCTCCACAAAGTGAATAAGCCAAATATTCTTGAAGGGTGGCAAGAAATTTGTTGAATAAACTATCCAAAGCGTCGAAAAATCCTCAGATATTAAGAGTCTGTAAACACAGATTCAGAAATAACCAGCATATCAGCCAAAAAGATGCTAACAGCTCCTGCATGCTCATCAAAGCTCCACATGGATGGAAAAAGCTGAAGACAGTTGCGTGACACTGCAAATGGCTTTATCGTAACCTTCGATGGTTAAACCAAGAAAAAAAAGGACGCCGAACCAACAGTCTCAATAAAAACCTTATTTGCCAAAGGCAGTACCAATGTGAATGCAAAAGTATATCCAAAAATGGAATAAAATATAGATGGGTATAAGACTGCAGAATAACTGCAGTCAGTAACAGGATCAACGGCCCCCAGCAGGAAGAAGGAGGAAGTGTAACATCAAAAAGTGAACTCCTGCACGGCAGGCAAATGCACAGCTCCAGACATAAACTTGTTCAAACAAAAACAGAACGAGCCAGCATACAGTGACCTGAAACAGTTTATTGGTAAAAACCATAAAAAACAGCAAAAGACTCAGACCGGTTTCGGCCAGACTAAATCACAGCCTTCATCAATGTAAAGAAAAAAGAAAAAACATCAGTTGCTGAACCTTAAGTAGACCCATCTGTAATCTCATTGGTTGTGTCTAAAAATATTCATTCAGACCAGGTGGGAATAATCCACCCAGTTTCACAATCCATTTTTTCTCTTTAGTATTTAAAATGGAATGCTACCCTGTCTTATTTGATCTATTCCCTTGTATAATATCAATAATCATAAAAGAAAACTTTGCAGATTTATGAACCAAATGATGTTTATAAAGTGCATTGTTGGCCTTCTTATTTTTGATATTACTAATGTGCTCAGAAATTCTAATTCTGAAAGGTCGAGAAGTTTGGCCAACATAAAATGAACCACACTGACATGTGGCCAAATACACCACCCAGTCACTACTACAATTGGCAAAAAAATTAAGATCATAAACCGTTGCACAATTTCTGCTGGAAAACTGCTTGGACTTGTTTACCTTATCACAGTTGGTGCAATGGCCACATGGGAAGCAACCTATCAGTGGATCACCTGTCAGTGTAGTTTGCCAAAGTGGTGCATATCGATCCATGGTACCATGTTTGTAATGGTTAAAATAAGAGCCCAAATTTCTCCCTTTGCGAAAAGAGAATAAACATCTCTCTGGTAACATATTTGCTACTTCATAATCACATTGCAAGATGTTCCAATGCCTGTGTACACTTTATATCAACTGGTCAGTATTCCTAGCATATGTAGTAGTGAACCTAAGTGGTACAGAATTTGTACTAGTATGATCCCTATAATTTAATAAATCTTGTCTATCCAAGGAATTCACCAAATTGCTGGCTTTTAGAACATGACCCATGCCATAGCCCCTGCATCTAAACCTGTTTGTAAGATCCTTCCGCTGTAGTTGAAATGAAGAATCATTAGAACAGATGCGCTTTATCCGAATAAATTGTGATTTTGGGATGTTACGTGCCACATGGGGCGGGTGGAAACTCGAAGCATGTAGGATGGTGTTGTACTCAGGATACTTCCTGAAAACTTCTGACTCTAAAGTATGATCAGGTAATCTAATATTGAAGATTTACCCACGGTTGGTGTGGTTTAATCATGAGGGTGAAGCCAGAGTGATTAAATAAAGCCAACCATGGGTAAATCTTTAATATACCACAACCACTGAGTCGGTTATTGCTATTATACAATAACATTATTTAAGAAAAAAAAATACTTTTCTTAAATAATGTCTTTGTATAACTGCACATTTCTGTTCTTCCGCCGGTGGTGGTATACTGCTTCCTTGTGATGATGTACTGTGCATTTGTATGGGACTTGCGTTCCCACACATACCCAGTCCATCAATGCTTTGAAATGAAAGCAACGGAGAAAAGAAAGTCTCCGTTGCTCTGTTTTTTTTTTGGACACCTTATACCAACGGAAAAAAGTTTGGGGCAACCTTTTTCCATTGGTATATTGTGGGATTTACAACGGGCACGTTGGCTAATCAGAGTGCACGTTTTGGAATATTAATGTATAATTTTATTATTCATTGTATAATTACTATCTGATTGATAAAATTCTGCCTGACATGTTTATAAAACTAAAGGGACTAAAAACAGTTTTCACTGTTTATATCTGTCTATCCGTATCCATAAACACGAGCTTCCAGTTTCCCAGTTTTGAATTATCTTTTATTTAGTCTCTTCCCACATATCCTTAGCTACTATAACAGAATCCTTTTTAACCTATACTCCCAAGTACTTCATTCTATCGTGTCCCCATTAATATGGGTATTACTGAAACAATTTATGTGTGGGTACGTAGTTTACAGCTATAGCCTTTGTTTTGTCTTCATTAATTTTATATCCTGAACAAATCTGAAATTTGTCTCAGAATGTTCCACAACACTGAGATGTCCTTTTCCAGTTTTATCAGGTACAAAATAATGTCGTCTGCAAATAATGCCAACTTTTCTTGATCACCATAAATTATATCCTTGAAGACTTCAGTGTTCATTGATTATGCATAACTTTTTTGTTTAGTCTCTTCTTGTTTTAGCTATTAATTGAGCTTCATTTAACCTTAGCTTAACTAAGTCTTCCATAAATATTTCCATTTATGCCTTTTCTTGGTTCCTCATTTCTCTGTTTTATAGAAGTTTTCACAAACTTTCCAGAATATCTCCAATATCTCCAAACCTTTTGTAGGATCTTTTTTTTTTTTTCTTGTCATATGCTCCGTAAGATTGTCTACAAGTCTTTCTTCTTTCTGTTTAAGTTCTATTAAAAGGTTGTGTATTATAGAGTTCCTAGTAAAAAAAAATAGCTGTTGACAGCAAAACATTAACTCATTTGTGTTGTTCAAATAGTCTTATTTCTGTTTAGCACTCTGTAGTTGCTCCTGTTCTTGTTCTGTGAGATTCCCACTCGTCTAGAATACTTTAACCCTTCTCAACCCCTCAAAATAATTCATATTACTTCTTTTCTGTATCTCTGTCTTATTCCTGCCATGTTTTTAAACTTAATTTTCATTGTATCCTGCTCATTAGCTATCCCATTTGAAGCAGTCACTGTATTCCTTAATAACTCTGAAATAATATCCACTACACATTCCTTAAATTCCAGTGTCTCATTTCTGCATCATTATCCTGCATCTTGATTTTAGTTTTTATTGGAACATGATCTGATATAGTTATTGGATGGGTCTTAAAGCTTTCAGTTAAATAGTAATATGTATGTGAAATATAATTTTTATCCAAGTCTAACCCATTTGTTGTATCTTGGAGAAAAGTACATTCTGTCTGAGTTCCTGCTGTTTAATTCATATCTTCCATACTGAATACTCTTATGCGCTGCTTCAGAAGTCTATCCTGGTTTAGTTATGTTTTCCCTTTTAGGTCCCCTGATACGTACATTCTCACTTTTGGTCCCCTAATACATTCTCACTTTTGCAAATCAGGTTCCTGTCCTCACCCATAAATAATCACTGCTGAAAGCATATGATTTTTCTTTAAATTCTCCCACACTATATAATTGTAATTTTAGAGTAAATACAAGCAGCATGCAATTGCAATCCCCTTCTCCTGCCACTAACTCCATTATTTCCTTTTATGGTTCTATTACACTCCTTCTGGAAATCAGTAACGTCGTCCTATTCTCATGCTAAAGTATTCATAACAGCATGGGGGGTTACTGCCTGCAGCACTGTACACCCGGCCAGTATAACAAAGTCTTTGGATTAGGGGTATGTGTGACATTGCATGTCAGAGCCATAAACCTACGTCTGCTATATATGTGATGTCTGCACATACCCAACTAAGAACTTTTTTGCCACAGTGATCTAGAGACGTCCGATCGCCAGCTAGTGGAATCCGGTTGTTTGTTTGCCTTCAGCTGTCCACATGCAAGCTAGTAGCCTTTTGGGATTTTTGATTATACTTTCTTTTTTTGCTTTCCCGATGTACATGTCAGCTAGGAAGGGGAAAGTGTGCGTGTGGAAGACAGATTCCACATAAGGATATGCACGACAAGTGTTTGTTTTGCTTAGTGGCAGGCCATGACTACAAGTCTTGTGACATCTGCCAATCCTTTGTTCCCAAAACTTTGAGAAGCCGTCTGGTGGCTTTAAATTTATACTTAGAAAATCAAAGACTCCGATGCTTGGTGTCAGGTATGGGGGGTGGGGTAGGTACCTCCGAGG
This sequence comes from Protopterus annectens, assembly GCF_019279795.1. NCBI lineage: Eukaryota > Metazoa > Chordata > Ceratodontiformes > Protopteridae > Protopterus > Protopterus annectens. The sequence goes on from NC_056745.1 coordinate 1,422,382,522, forward strand.
AGCTACCTGGGAAGAAGGCCAAAAAAGTTAGGTCTGATGCCCATGCTGCACCTCAGGAATTCGGTGCAACTCTCAAGGCCGATGATAGCCCAGGGTCTCATCGGTTGTTGGTTTTACCTCTGGAACCGGGAACCCTGGTGGAAGCTGGTTCAGCGGAAATCCAGAGTGCATCCACTGAGGTTAGTCAACCATCAGGCTCTGATGGTGAGGGAGAACCACGGCTCGTGGCATCGAAGAGGCCTACTGACGCCTTACATTCCACCCCATGTCGGCTCCCAAACCGGCTACTACTTTCATTTCTTTAAAAAAATAAACAGAAAAACAAAGAACTGCAGAATCTATGCCAGGATGGGAAGTCTTTTCTCAGAACTTGTTCAGAGCCTTCCAGGCCCTTGAGTCTCAGGTGCCCCAGCTAGATGTTCTTCATTTTTCACTGTTGCAGTCATCACCTGTGGGTTATCCGTGCTGTGGTAGGCCTCGGTCGGCCCAAATATCAGAGTCAATGTTTGTGTGTGCCGGCTGCCGTCACCTGTAGTCTGACATCAGGTCTTCAATGCTATAAAGCAAGGCAGCCGAAGTCATTAAATCAGTCTTTCTTGCTGTGGAGCCTGTAGCAGAAGCAGTTCGCACGAGTGCCGGTTGGTCGCTACCAGAAGTTGAATTTCAACAAAAAACGTCTAAAGCTAAGTAGCCGTTGGTGTCCCTTTTTTCTTGCTCTAACCGATGTCTGAAAAAGTTAACAATTGTCTCTCCTGTGGAAAGCAGATCTCACACTGACACACACAACTCCAAGGAGCTGGCAAAATTACTACACTCCGCTTGTCAAGTGGCCAAGCACTCATTACATTGTGGATATGATGCCCTAGACACCTCTAGCAGGGCAGCAGTGACAGGATCTGTTATTAGGAGACGTGCATTGCTGAAGTAACAACCTCTCCCTGATCACGTCAAGTCTAAACTTATTGATGCACCCCTAGACAAGGAGCGCCTGTTTGGAGGAAAGCAGAAGAAGTGCTTAAAAGGATGTAAGACGAAGCAAAATCTGTGCAAACAGTAAAAGATTTCTTTCATGTTCAACCTCCCAGATTCAGCAGGAGCTTTCCCTCTAAGCACTAGCTCTTCCCTGCACCCAGCAGACAGGGCCAAGGTAACCCCCACAGGGACAGACCAACCAGGCCTCTATCCCATGGCCAGCAAAGGAGCAAACAATGGACCACTTCCATCTCTAAGGCAGGGAGTTCTAAAGCAAGCTTTTATGACAAGCACTCACAATGACTTTCCCTCCCCCCTGTGCCCTCCCTTCACCCATCAAAAACTAGAAGGAAGGCTCACCCTCTTCAAAGATTATTGGGTTTCTATAACCAAGGACAAATGGGTCTTAAAAATCATTTCTCAGGGATACAGATTCTCTTTCAATGAACTCCCAGTTCCAAGAGGGTGCCCAGACCTCCCCCCAAACCAGTGGGCAGAGGCATTGAAACAGGTCCAAACTCTAATATCCCAGGGGGAAGTAGAACCTGTACCTCCGAATCAAACAGGAAAAGGTTTTTCTCCAGACTATTCCTTGTTCCCAGAAAACAGGGCACTTAACACCTCATCCTGGATCTATCCAAACTGAACACCTCCTTGCTGGTCCCCAAATTCAAAATGTTAACTTTGCAGCAGCTCCTGCCTATGCTAACAAAAAATGCCTGGCTTGTGATACTAGCCCTAAAAGATGCCTACCTCCACATCCCCATCAGGGAATCATGCAGAAAGTTCCTGCGCTTCAGAGCAGGCTGTCAACACTTTCAGTTGTCGGCACTGCCCTTTGGCTTATCTACAGCTCCCAGAGTATTCGCCAAATGCTCCCAGAATATTTACCAAATAGCATTCTGCAGAAAGAGAAATGTACAGATTTACCCTTACCTGGATGACTGCCTTATTCAGGCAGAGTGCAAAAAAAGTTTCTCCAGGACCTTCTCTTTGTCAGATCTCTCCTTACTTCCCTAGGGTTCACCATCAATGAGAAAAAAATCAAAACAAAACCCCACCAGAAAAATTATTTTCCTGGGAGCTGTGCTAGACACAGAATCCCAAATGGCCTTCCTATCCCCAGAAAAGCAGAGCTTCCTCCCTCTCTACTTCACCCAGCTGGCTTCCAGAAGTCACACCACTGCGAGGAAGTTCCTGTACTTCTTATCCCCCTCACCAGGCTATACATGAGAAAATTTCAGTGGTACTTAAAGAATCTTTGGTGTCAGCATTCTCACTCCCTAGAGATCACACTCCTTCTGATCCCATGTATAAGGGCCGAATTTCTCTGGTGGGCAGAGGCCTGTGCCATGAACAAGGGTCTTCCTTTCATCCTCCACCCTTCAGGCCAGACCATCACCACTGATGTCTCAGACATTGCCTAGCATCCAGGTGTACCCAAGGCCTTTGGAGTACCCAGCAACTTCACTTGTACATCAATCAGAAAGAAATGATGGCAGTGCAAAAGGCTGTGACTTCCTTCCAATCCCATCTCAGGCCAGGGGTCCTCCTTATAAAAACAGACAACACCACAGTGATGTGGTACATCAACAAGCAGGGGGGCACCCAATCTTACCCCCTGTGCAGGTTAGCCATGAGTCTGACTTACAGCCACCTCCATGGGGCTACACCTAATTGCCCAGTACCTTCCAGGGGTCAACAACAACACCCTGGCAGACCACCTAAGCAGAAACTTACTGGACCCCCATGAATGGCAGCTCCACAGAGAAATCTTTCTGCAAATCACTCAGGAGTGGGGAACCCCAGAAGTGGATCTCTTTGCCTCTCACCTCAACCACCAGCTGCAGAGGTTTCTGCACCAGGGAGTTCCACCTCCTAGTGTGGAAGGTGGATGCCTTGATCTTCCCCTGGAACTCCCTCTTTGTGTACGCGTAGCCTCCTCCGCCCCATATTTCCAAGGTTTTGATCATAATAAGAGAGGAGAAACCAAGGGCCATCCTCATTGCTGCAGACTGGCCCAGATAGCATTGGTGTACCCCCTGTTATGCAGCCTGAGCTTACAGCCCCCAAAGGTGCTTCCCCTGATGTCAGACCTCTTGAGCCAGGAGGCGGGGCAGGTACTGCAACCAGACCTGCAGACTCTCAATCTTTCAGCATGGCTTATACACTAAAAACTAACAAGGAGTCCCTGTTAAGCAAACAGGTCATGGACATCATCACAGAGGCCAGAGGGCCCAGCACAAGAAAATCATATGCAGGAAAATGGAAAGGATTCTGCTCCTGGAAACGATCAAAAGGGGGCAGTAGCTCCCAACCTTCCATCCCTCTTATCCTGGATTATCTAGCAAAGTTGCTCAATAGTGGCCTGTCTTTCTCCTCTATTAAAATTCATGCCTCGGCCATTTCAACCCATTATGAGTCTGACCCACCCCTCTTCTCTCATCCTTTGATTAAGCAATTTCTCAGAGCGACTTCAAATATCAGGCCTCCCAGAAGGCCTCCCACGCCACCCTGGGACCTGAATTATTTGTTAGAAAAACTAACCTTACCTCCTTTCGAACCTTCCGCTTTTACATAATTGAAATACCTGTCTTGGAAGACTGCTTTCCTATTAGCTATTGCCTCAGCCAGAAGGGTCTTGGAACTTCAAGCTCTCATGGCATTTGAGCCCTTCATTATTTTCCATGCAGACAGAGTCTCTCTGAGGGCTAACCCCCTCCTTTATGCCCAAGGTGGTATCTGATGTGACCATTAACCAGGCCATACACCGTCCCACTTTCCCAACCCTCAAAACAAGGGGGAAAGAATCCTACACTCACTAGACATACACAGGCAACTCAGATACTGTCTGGACCATACTAAGCCATTTAGAAAAACAGACCAACTTCTTGTAAGCTTTGCCCCAGGGGCAGAGGGGGGGAAGCCCATCTCCAAACAAACCATTTCCAGATGGATTTCACACTGTATCCATTTCTGCTACAGACTACATGGGAAACACATACCTAAGTCTATCCATACCACTCGACTAGGGCAACCTCCACTTCCACTGCCATCCTCAGAGGAGTACCCACCAGGGACATCTTGGAAGCAGCCACCTGGACCTCTGTCCATACCTTTAGAAAATATTACCACTTACCCCTCTTTTCTAAGTCTAGGGCAGACTTTGCCTCTGCAATTCTGCAGGGCCTCCTGACCCAGACCTAGGACTCACCCTATCTTCCACCCCTTTCTTCAGCTTTGGGAATTCTCCCACAGGTGATGACTGCAACAGTGAAACACGAAGAACATAGTACAGTTGTGTACACTTACCATGAATGTAGATGTCTGAGTGTATTCACTGTTGCAGTCTTGGTTTCCCTCCCTCCATCCCGCATTTAACATCTTTCCCTAGGGGGGACATAAGCTTCCCTAGGTGACTTTTAGCCACCAGGACCACTTCTCTCTCTTCCCTTGTGCTTCTGATAGGTTATAGCAAGAAAAACTGATGTAATGACGTTGGCTGCCTTGCTTTATAGCACTGACTGTCTGACATCAGACTACAGGCGATGGCAGCCGGCACACAAAAGCATTGACTCTGGTATTCGGGCCGACCGAGGGCTACCTCAGCAGGAATAACCCATAGGTGATGACTGCAACAGGGAATACACTCGAACAACTACATTTATGGTAAGTATATACAACTGTATTTTCTACCCCCTGTGCAGCCCCTGGAAGACTCGGAGGAAGAAACCTCTTCCTTAGATGAATCCCTGACTTATTGTTCCCAAATTGAGTCCCAAGGACTTTGCTACCCCTGAAGTAGAAGACTTTTAGTCCCGAGTCTCCTGGAGAAAAATTTTCTTTTGGAAATACCATTACCATAATGAGACAGCATTTTAAATGTGAGGTTTCTGATGTGTCTGAGACAAAAAAAGAGGTATTTTGAACTTTTGCAGATGGAAAAACCTTCTCCGTCTGCAGTTCCCCCTTTGCTCCCAGCTTTCCAGGATGCCTTTCAGGGGGTCTGTGTCAATTAAATGAACGCTTGAAATGTCGAACGTCATATGGTCGAGACCATATGATCAACATTTCAGTTGTTCGAAGGTTGACTTTTAACAGCGCCATATGGTGCAGAATGGCAGAATTTCCCTTTTCTGCACTGAAGTGCAGTCTCTGAGTTGGTATATTTAAGTAGGAGGATGTGGGGCGGTGCAAGGGGGATTGCCCCCCCCCTGCTTGTACTGTTAAGGTATGTTTTTCTTTTTCTTTTTTTTTTTTTAATTATGTATTCGAACTTCCAAATATTGACCATATGGTCTCGAACATATGGTATTCAACATTTTGGAAGTTTGAATATATAACATAGACCCCTTTCAGGCTGCCTCTCAGAACCCAGACTCTCAGCCTCCAGCTTCAAAATGACCTGATAGATTTTACAAGGTTCCCCAACAGGCACAATTCCTGTTCAGAAGTCCTCCTGCAGACCCTGCAGTTATTGCTGTGTCAGCAGACAAATCCTCCAGTTACCCTCTACTACTTTGTTCCCAACAGATGAAGGTGGTAAGTTCGTGGACAAGCTGGGAAAGAAAATATACACCCTAGCCATCAGAGCTATTAATTATCAAACCCACATGGCTAAATTTGTCCTACACTCATTGTCTAAGGCTACTACCCTAATGTCTGAGGTAGCAGATTCTCGTACCAAATCTCTGCTAACTGCCTGTTCTCTACTGTTTGTCAGGTGACCAGGCATTCAATCAAGTGCAGCTATGATGCTGTAGAAGCATCATCCAAGTCTGCAGCATCTGGCTCTGTCCTCAGGAGATATTCCTGGTTAAGTCCAGCCTCTATCCTTGGATGTACAGGTCAGATTGCTTGATGCACCTCTAGATAATAAAGCCCTTTTGGCATTGCTTCAGCTGAGCTCTTTAAATCCCTCCAAGAAAAGGGCAAAGATCTGCAAAATCTGAAACATTTGCTCATCTTGCCCATTCCTAGATACCACAGGAACTACCCACAAAAGACCAGTTTTGTAAGGAGGCAGTCCTCCCACTCTACTGTAGCCCAGTCTAAGGGACGGAGGCACTCTAGGAAGCAAACCACCTCTAGACCCTCCTCCACCTCAACTCCTACTTCCTTTCAGAGACGGCTTGACCCTGACAGAGCTCATCTACACTGACTCGCATTCCCTACACAGATCCACCTTTTTGTCCCTCCATCTAACCCTATCCCTTCCCTCCTGGCAGAAAATCACTTCAGAGAATTGGGTCCTTTCTGTCATAAAAAATGGTTACTTCATGACTTAGTGGGCAGTTCCACCCTTCCAGAGAAATCCCGCAACCGCCATCAAATCAGCTCCACCTTTTTCCAGCAATTCTAGATCAGCTCCTATCTCAGGGCACAATAGAACATGTCCATCAGGTTCAGACACCCAAGGGCTTTTATTCCAGAATGTTTCTGGTCCCAAGTAAAGATGGTCCTTGGAGACAATTCCTGACTTGTCCCTACTCAATCAATATCTCTAGGTACCTACCTTCAAGATGCTCCCCTTACAGCATCTCTTGCCCGTTTTCCTTCACCAAGCCTTTATGGCATCCCTGGATCTGAAGGATGCTTACCTTCACATCCCCATTCACCCCGGCTACAGGAAATTCCTGCATTTCTCAGTAGGTTCCTCACATTTTCAGTTTTCTGCATTACCATTTGGACTCTCTCTACAGCGCCAAAAGTAGTCACAAAGTGTCTAGCCCCAGTTATCACCCATTGCAGAATGCAGGGCATTCAAATTTACCCTCACTTCCTGTCCCATCACTTAGACATGGTGGCCAGGATCTTGGAGGACCTAGGTTTCACAGTGAATCTACAAAAAATCCCAAATTACACCAAGTTGAGACCTGGTCTTCTTGGGGTGCAAAATAAGGACAGACATAATGTCAACCTTTATCCCCCCTGCCAGAAGGTGGAAACCCTCACCCACTACTTCCACTCTTTCCTTCTTCTCCCAGCCATCTCAGCCAGGGAGTTTCTGAGGGTCCTAGGCCACATGGCTTCCTTGATTCCCATGCTTCCCTTAGCCAGGCTGCATATGAGAAAAATCCAGTGGGTGTTGAGGAATTTGTTTGAACTTAACCATAACCATAGTTGTCCTCTTCTGTGTTGCAGTATTCAATCCCCCTGCCTACTCTCTGTGTGTTTGCTTTCTTTAAACGGGTATAACAGCTGCCATATAGCTAAAATACTTCCTTGACTGGTGGCATGTGTGGGTTTGGGAAGCTCCTTTCCTTCTAGCCTCCCAGGGGTTTTGCGGTATGTGGCAGCCCAATTCTGAGTTTGGGTACATGCAGACGTCACATATATAGCCGATGTAGGTTTATGGCATTGACATGCAACATTGCACATGCCCCTTATCCAAAGACTTTGGTATACTGGCCAGATGTACGGTGCTGCAGGCAGCAAACTCCCTATTGTTATGAATACTGCAACTGAACTCATTTCTTTATTAAAATCAGATACTCATTTCTACCAAAATGCTTCTCTTATAATATTGCTATTTACACCATACCTTAGTAATACAATTCAGTGCAGCTTTGCTTTTTGTCTGCATCTCTAAGGCCACTACATTCTGTATTAATGTTGATAGAGCATCCGATGTGATAAAAAAGCTATTGCTCCCATATATTGTACACAACCATTCTTTTGAATATGTTTCAATGTTGCAGTCTGAATGCGCACACTAAAAAATTGACACCCACAGTCACGCTTAATTGTATGTAGAAGCCTTTCTGTATCACTGTTGTAGTATTCCTAACAGAAGGGATCTCCTGCCAAGGATAGCCCAACGTCCAGTCAGTATAAAAATATTTTAGTACTTACAGGCGCTATATGTCATATGTATGCTCCCCATGCAGGGCATAGGGCATAAGGTGACATATGGACGCCCACACTCCAGAACTTCTTTACCATGAGTCTGAATGCCATCATTGAATAGTCAGTCTGAATGCCTTTCTTCTGTGCTAGTTACCAAGCCATTTTCAGATAAGTGCCTCATTGAGGTTTATCCTTATCTTATATTAAGTGTTTGTTGGTTTCATGTCATCCAGAAAGGGAAAATGTCAGTGTGGGAGGCAGAATCCCCATAAAGATAATCACAACCAGTGTGTCTTCTGTTTGGATGCTTCTCACAACCATACACAGTGTTCTGTCTGCCAAACCTTTGTCCCCAAGACCCTACGTGGTCGTCTCCTGAAGGTGCTGTAGTGGAGTCTTTCCATCCCAAGCATCAGCCTGTCTTGAGACTAGTGAAAGCCTGGAGGATCGTCCAGTCATTGGTTTGGATTCCTCTACCATGAGCCCATCTGAGGCTGGCATGGATCCGACTTTTGGCACATCCTTTGAGGCTTTATAAACATCTGCTGTAGATGTTGAGGGGAACCGTGAATGATTATATCCGAGACACCAAAGGAGATTCTGCAGATCTTAGTGAGTAAGGAGATCCCTACAACACTGAGAGTTGACAAAAGTCTGAATCTCCCAGAGTGTTTCGTGCAGATGTCCCACAGAAAAAGAAACAAAAAAAAAAAACGGGCATATTTCCCCTGTAGTTAAGGATCCCCAATGAGAATGGCAGGACTTTACTCAGGGGTTGTTCAGTGCTTTAATGGCTTTAAAACCTCCTCGTGTGTTGTCTGTGCCTGGCCCCCGGTCTTCTACTCCTCTTAAAAGACCTAGGGAGATGGACTCCTCTGATGAGGATCAGGATTCGAGGGAAGAGCCTTTAGCCTGCTCTTCTCAAATTCCTTCCCCTTGGACTGTGGTTCAGAGGAAGAGGATTCTATTAGTCCAGGTTCCCCTTTAGAGGAACTCTCCTTTAGGAATTTCTGTTTGTTGTATGATGTTATCTTTTTTGCTGTCAAGTTTTTGATGTTTTTGAGAGGTACTATGAGCTCCAACAGATAGTGTCTCCCAAGCCCAAGTGTTCTGCCCTGTTCTGTTTTTCTCCTGAATACCCTTTTCTTTTTTTTTTCAGCAGCTTCTTTGACCCCTGATTCTCAGTCTCCTGTTCCCAAGAAACCTGACAGATTTTACAAGGTGTCTGATGAGGGTGATTTTGTGTATTAATGCTTTTTTTTTGTGATCCTCTGTGAGTTTGACAAGCTTTTGACAAGCTCTCCAAGTTGTTGCTATGTACTAAGTTGCTTCCTTCAGATAAGGATTGTAGAGCCACGGAGACGGTGGACAGAAAGGTTTATACTCCTGTCACTTTATCTTTTAGGGCCATTAAGTACCAGACTCCTTATCTTTGATCTTTCTGACTGTAAAGGGAAGGCTTCTGCCCTTTCCTTGTTGAGTTCTACTTCTTATGTTGCCCACCACTCTATTAAATGCAGTTACGAAGCAGCTGATGCTTCCTCCAGGGCTGCTGAACTTGGTTATCTTATGAGGTGTTACTCTTACTTTGTCTTCAGGCTTTACCTGATGATATCAAGACCAAATTATTAGATGCTTCTTTGGAAAATAAAAATCTTTATTTTGCTACTTCTGCTGAACCTTTAGTCTCTCCAGGATAAAGGCAAAGCCTTGCAGGAGTTGAAACATATTTTTGTTTCTCCTCTTCAAATGTTTCAGAGAAATTACTCCCCCAAATCTGCTTTTGTTCAAAGTCAGTCTCGCCCTCCACCCAAAGCTGAAAGGGTTCTAGACATGTGCGTGCTGCTAAGTCTACATAGACACCCTACTTCCCAGAAACCACCTTTTATGGACAAGCCAGGTTCTATTTGACAGTTTTTTTTCCCTTTCTTTCAGGTAGGTTCCCTTATCCCTCTGGCTTTCCCTGTCCTTTCCAAATTGGTTAAGAATCACAAGAGACTGTTGGGTGCTGTCCATTATCCACCTCATTGTTTGGAAATCCCTTCGTGCCTTTCTGGGCATCCCTCAACTTCCTCGAAAACAACTTACTCTTTTCCCAGAGCTTCTTCATTCTCTATTGATCCAGGGCATCATTCAGCTGTAACCCCTATCCAGGTAGGGAAGGAGTTTTTATTTCAGAATGTTTTTGGTTCCCAGGAAGGAGGCCACTTGGAGACCAATTCTGGACCTTTCACAGTGCAACACCTTTCTCAAGATTCTTTCTTTGCAGGTGATGTCTCTTCAAATGTTGTTTCCCCTTCTTCTACCCCAGGTCTTTCTGGTCTCCCTGGATCTCAAGGATACCTACTTCATATCCCCATCCATCCCCTTTTCAGGAAGTTTTTGCATTTCAGTGTTTCTTCCTTTTACTTTCATTCAGCTCTTTGCTTTACCCTTTGGCCTCTCTATTGCCCAAAGAGTATTCCAAACACCTCGTTCCTTTTATTGTATTTTGCAGAATGAGAAGAGTTCAGATTTTTCCTTATCTGAATGGTCTGCTCATTCAAGCTTCTTACCCCTGGGCTCTGCTTCAGGATCTCCATTTTACTGTTTACCTGTTGCAGAGTTTGGGGTTCACCATAAACTTTCAAAAATCATCTGACTCCTTCTCAGGATCATGTTTTCTTGATTGCAGGATCCAGACCATCCCCATGCTGGCATCTCTGCTTGCCCCCAAGACCCTGTCTCTTATTGCCTTTTTCCAGTCTCTTCTTCCTGTGTATTCAGTCACGGTCAGGGACTTTCTCAGTGTCCTCAGGTTCATGGCTTTCACCATTCCCATGCTTCCTCTGGCCAGGCTCCATATGAGAAAGCTACATGAGTACCTCAACCCGGAGTGGTTTCAACATTGTCACCCACTGGACTTCCCATTCCCCTTCCTTACATGTCTCAAGCTCAAATTTCAGTGGTGGATTCCTCAACTTTCTGTCAGCCTGGAGCTTCCTTCCAAGGCTCCAGCCCCTACTCAGGAGCTCTTTACAGACATCTCAGATAGGGGATGGGGGCTTCCTTCAGCTGTCTCAAGGTTCAGAGTCTCTGGCCTCTTCATCAGAGATTGGACCACATCAATGTAAAGGAGATGAGGGCTCTGCTGCTTGCTCTTTAGACTTTTCAGTCCCTCTTTCATCCCAACCCCTTCAGAGTTTTCGCAGACAATACCACAATGATGTGATATGTCAGCAGGGGGGGGGGGGGTGCAAGGTCTTACGTTCTTTGCAGGCTTGCACTTCAGGACTGGGATATAGCTATCCAGTATTGAGACTGTTCAGGCTGTTTATGTTCCCTCGGAACCCAATCTAGTGGCAGACTGTTTCAGCAGGTCCAGCATGCATGCTCGCAAGTGGATGCTTCACAGAGATGTGTCCATCAGTGGGGTATTCCTCAAGTAGATCTTTTTGCCTCCTGTCTGAACAGACAGCTTCCTCTGTTCTGTTCCAGAGTCCCAAGTCCACTAGCTTGGAAAATGAATGCTCTGTCTTTTCCTTGGAAGGGGATGCTTCTGTGGTCTTCCTTCCTCTTCCTCTGATGTTCATCATGTTACCCTGCTGCAGTCATCACACTTGGGTTATCCTGCCATCAGGCAGTCCCGCAGTCGGCCTGAGTTCCAAAGTCTTGGTCCGGCGTCAGTTGCTGTCGCTTCTTCCCTGACGTCAGTGCGCCAGGGGTATATAAGAGGCATCCGACGACATTTTCTTCAGTCTTTCTTGCCGCGCGGTGCCTGAAACAGAAGCAGTTCGCAAGTGCTGGTTGGCCGACACCTGAGATTTTCGATTCGAATTTCAGTCCGAAGTCTTCAATAAAGCTAAGTACCCCAATGGGGAACCTTTTCTTGCCTCAGTCCGATGTCAGAAAAAGTTAACAATTGCATTTCTTGTGGGAAGCAAATACCTCGTAAGGACTTCCATTCTTATTGTATTCCTTGCCTAGGCCCAGACCACGATATCACAGGTTGTCGGTTTTGTGCTAGGTTTAATAAACAAACTTATCAAACGCCGTTTTGACCTCGCACGACATTACTTTGGTAGGAAATTTAATTATATCATGCTGTCGGAGCAGCCGACGACCGGCGTACATAAAAAAACGCAACGATAAGGACAGGCAGCCTAGGAACAAGCCAGACTCTGAGGCCTCTGCTGGGCCTGTCGCCGGTTCTCCGGTTTTCAGTGAGGCGCCTACGCAGCCCCTGATGACCGCAGAATTGGAACCCCAGACAGCTGCAGATTCTCAAGCGGCGTGTACTAGGCCGACGCAGCCATCTTCATTAGGCCCTTCTGACACCGGAGCAGAAGGAGACCCCGGTGCAGTGGAAATACCTTCGGTGGCAGAAGGTGTCTTCAGACCGACTACACTAACCATTAAATCTTATGCTAAGCTTAAAACTCCTTTAAAACCAAAAAAGGCTGTACATCAGTTTACAGTTCAAGGCCCCATGCCTAAGAAACAGATGCTTAAGATGGCTGAAGATTTGATTACCCTGATCAGGGGTTCCCATCCCCCTCCAGTTAAAAGACCAAGACAAGAGAAGGATTATGCTTCCTCTGACCAGGTTTCAATTTCCTCATATTCTTCTGAGGAACAGGATTACACTCTTCCCCCTTATGAAGACTCTGATGCTGAAGACTATTCCCTCAGCATCTCCCCCTGAAGACTACTCCTTTGGAGAAACTTTACATACCATGAAGGAACATTTCCACTGGGAAAGCCAGGACTACTCTGATTCTAAGAAAAGGCTCCAAGAGTTCCTTTTACTACCCCAGCACAGACCACTTGCTATCCCTCCAGTTTTAGATGTTGTGGATGATGTTTACTTGGAGTCTAGTCTAAATCCAGACTCTCTACCTTCTGCTCCAGCCAAACCAGACAAGTACTACAGAGTACCTAACTCACACAAATTCCTTTATAAAAGCCCTGTGGCTGACCCAGAAACAATTTTCCAGGGTCCCAAGGGGGCTAAAGCTTCTATGGCTAAAAATCCTGTGCCCTCTGAAAGGGATTCCAGAGCCCTAGATAGATGGGTAAAGAAGATCTACACCTCAGCTACTCTGGCTATGAGAGCATTAAATTGTCAGTTTCACATGCTGAAATATCAGCAATTCCTAATGTCTCAATTAAAACAAAAAATGAGCACATACTTAACAGTCTGAATTCAAGGAAATGCAGGATCTGTTGCATGCAGCTGAACAGGTGGGCAAACATACTTTACAATGTGGATTTGATTCAGTGGAAGCTTCCTGTAGAGCAGTTGTTACTGGGTCTGTCATACGTAGACATGTTTGGTTAAAAGAACAAACCCTACCTGATCATGTTAAAGCAAAATTATTGGATGCACTTTTACAGCAGGATGTATTATTTGGTGTCAAAACAGAAGAGGTTTTAAAGAGAATGGAGGATAAGGCAAAGTCTATGCAGACGGTCAAGGATTTTTTACAGGTACAACCCCCTTGTTTCAGCAGAAATTGGCCAACAAAAAACTGGTCCTTTCCAGCTTCTGACAGATCACAGAGGGGCAAATACGACGCCCAAGGGGCAGAGGACAGTCACAAGGCCCTTACAAACCTCGCCAATGAGGTACTGCTACCCAGAAAGGAGGAGAAGACAGACCCCAAGCTAGCAGAAAACAAACACAATGACTCAATCCTCAAACTACGAAGCAAATCTCTCCTGGCAGCTCCCTTGGGAGGAAAATTAGCATTTTTTGTAGACAACTGGCACATCATCACAAAAGAGAAATGGGTCCTAAACATTGTCTCACAAGGATACAGATTCCACTTTCATACCTTGCCAAGGATAAAAGGAATGCCAAACCTGCCACCAAATCAATGGTCAGAGGCACAAAAACAAATTACAGCTCTCATGGACATGAGAGCCATTCAACAGGTACCTACACAAGAGCAAGGACAAGGATTTTACTCAAGACTCTTTCTAGTCCCAAGAAAAGACAAAGCATGGAGACCCATTCTGGATCTTTCAATTCTGAACACCTATCTGCAAGTACCAAAATTCAAGATGCTAACACTACAGCAGCTTCTTCCCATGCTGGGCAAGAATGCTTGGCTAGTAACGTTGGACCTCAAGGAGGCATACCTGCATGTCCCTATCAGACAAAATTGCAGAAGATACCTCTGCTTCATTGCAGGTTCAACACATTATCAATTCTCTGCACTGCCCTTTGGCTTATCTACTGCACCCAGGGTCTTCACAAAATGCCTGGCACCAGTAATTGCATACTGCAGACAAAGAGGAATTTAAATATACCCATACCTGGACGACTGCCTTATTCAAGCAGAAAGCAAGGACATTCTTTTAAAGCATCTGGCATTTGTCAAACACCTTCTAAGTTGCCTAGGGTACACAGTAAACGAAAAGAAATCAAAACTAGTGCCTTCACAAAACATAATATTCCTGGGTGCCAGCTTAAATACAACAGCCCAGATGGCTTATCTCACGCCAGACAAGCAACAACAGCTGACTCAATATTTCAAAATAATGGCAACAAAGACCCAACTCCCTGCAAGAAAAATTCTGCAGGCCTTGGGATTCATGGCATCTTGCATACTACTAATACCATTTGCAAAACTGCATCTGAGGAAATTACAATGGTACCTGAAAAGCTTATGGACTCAGCACAGCCACAGCTTGGAAGCAATGATACTCCTTTCTCTCTTTCTGCTACTCCTTTCTCTCTTTCCACAAAAAAAAAAAAAAAATGTATCTGCTTTTACTGTTTTGTATTTTTTCCTACTTTATTTTGCTTTTGCGTCATCTTAAAAGTACTCAGTTGTATTTATTACTGCTTGGTGTAACTCATTCTAAGCCTTTTAGTTTAAGCACCTGGGCTTCAGACCAGTTTTACATTAAGAAGGTTTGTGGTCTGCACTGTAGTGGCAGAACAGGTAGCTTACATCCTTCTAAGTTGGGAACTGCTGATTGAGGGCTCCGTGTCTGTTATTCTAAAAGTGTATTAATTCTGGTTTAAGCACTTGGGCTTGAGGCCAGTTATTTTACATTGAGGGTTCATGTTCTGCACTCTTCTGGGAGGAGAGGCTGGACTCTGTCCTTCTGAGCTGGGAATTTCTGGTTAAAGGCTTATAGTGCCTCCATATTTGAACTGCTTCTTACTGAAATTGGTACACCTTGTTTGCTGTAGCATAGACTAGATCCAGGCCTGTTGAATCTAGCTTTGTTTGTATAACTTGAGCACTAATCCAGGCATTCTTTAAAGTATTCAGTTGTATTTATTACTGCTGGTAGTAACTTGATTAAAGTGTAGCTATCATTTCTAAGTCTTTTGAATTAAGCACTTGGGCTTCAGACCAGTTGTTTTACATTAGGAAGGTTTGTGGCCTGCACTGTGGTGGCAGGACAGGTAGCTTACATCCTTCTAAGTTGGGAACTGCTGATTGAGAGCTCAGTGTCTGTTATTCTAAAAGTGTATTAGTTCTGGTTTAAGCACTTGGGCTTCAGGCCAGTTATTTTACGTTAAGAAGGATTGCGGTCTGCACTCTTGTGGGAGGAGAGGCTGGACTCTGCCCTTCTGAGCAGGGAATTTCTGGTTAAAGGCTTATAGTGCCTGCATATTCTAACTGTTTCTTACTGAAATTGGTACACCTTGTTTGCTGTAGCATAGACTAGATCCAGGCCTGCTGAATCTAGCTTTGTTTGTATGCTTGTTGTTTATTTCCCTGAAACGCTAAGCAAAATTAATTTAAAATGGGTGGCGAAAGCCAAACACACTCTGGCTAGGCTTATAAATGCCCTAGGGCAGATAGCCTAGTATGAACCTATGATACCACTCATTCCCTGCCTTCAACAGGAGTTTCTATGGTGGGCACAGGCATGTCACCTCAATAAGGGTCAGCCTTTCACCTTACCCACAGCCAGGCAAACTATGACAACAGATGCATCAGACTATGCCTGGGGAGCACACATGGCAGGACCGTGCATTCAGGGTAAATGGACTACAGATCAAAGGCATCTGCATATCAATCAAAAAGAAATGCTAGCAGTACAGAATGCCCTAACAGCTTTCAAGGACCTCATACACCCAGGACAACTAATAATAAAGACAGACAATACCACAGTAATGTGGTACATAAACAAGCAAGGGGGCACACATTCCTACCCTCTATGCAGGCAAGCAGTGACCTTGTGGAACACAGCACTGTCTTACCAGGTTCAGTTACAAGCACAATTCCTGCCAGGAAAGAAAAACACATTGGCAGACTACCTAAGCAGAAACATCACGGATCCGCACGAGTGGAAATTAGATCCACAAGTATTTGCAATGATAGCTCAAAAATGGGGACGCCCAGATATAGATCTTTGCCAGCCCCCAAAACTACCAACTTCAAAAATTTTGCAGAAGGACATTCCATTCACAAGCTTGGAAAGTGGACGCCCTCTCATTCAATTGGAAAACATTAACAGTGTATGCCTTTCCGCCACTGCCTCTTCTAGCAAAGGTACTGCTGAAAGTCAGATTAGAGAGGCCACAAATGATACTCATTGCACCAGACTTGCCACGCCAGCATTGGTATCCAATTCTAAGGAACATGGCCCATGGCCCACCGTGGATATTACCACAAATTCCTCACCTGCTCACCCAGCTAGACAATCAGATTCTACACAGCCAACTCAAGACTTTAAACCTGGCTGCATGGAAAATTACCTAAACAACCAGCCAACACCTCTATCCAAAGCTGTTTTGGATGTCATTCTGGAGGCCAGGAGGCCCAGCACCAGGAAAACCTATTCAGACAAATGGAAAAGATTTTGCGCCTGAAAGCTAAAAGCCAAAATCCCCTTGACCCAAACATTCCTCAGATACTACAATATTTAACTGAGATGTTGCACAAAGGACTTTCCTTTTCATCTATTAAGATCCACGCCTCAGCAATTTCAGCTCATTACAACACGGATCCTCCTTTATTCTCACATATACTCCTAAGACAGTACCTCAGAGGGGCTAAGAACATAAGACCGCTCAGGAGAGCACCAACACCTACTTGGGATCTCAACTTTGTTCTTGAAAAGCTTACACTGCCGCCCTTTGAACCAGCTTTTTCAGCTGATTTAAAATTTCTTTCATGAAAAACTGCCCTGCTACTAGCAATAAGCTCAGCTAGAAGAGTCTGAGCTACAGGCACTAATGGCAGTGGAGCCTTTCCTCATTTTTCATCAAGACAGAGTTTCTCTACGAACTAATCCTTCCTTTATGCTAAAGGTGGTATCCAGTGTGGCCCTAAACCAAACCATTCATTTGCCCACCTTTTTTCCCAAATCCCCAGAACAAAGGAGAAAGACTCCTGCACTCTTTGGATTTTCACAGGCAATTACGTTACTACTTGGATAAAACTAAGGCTTTCAGAAAATCTGACCAGCTCTTTGTAGCCTATGATGCAGGATCACAAGGAAAAGCTATCTCAAAACAGACCATTTCTAAATGGATAGGGCATTGCATACGTTTCTGCTACACGCATCATGGGAAACCGGTACCTGCTAACATTAGGTCCCACTCCACCAGGGCTAAAGCTACATCAGCAGCCTTTCTCAGGGGAGTGCCACCCAAGGACATTCTGGAAGCTGCAACCTAGAGTTCAGTGCACACCTTCACCAAACACTATCACTTACCTCTATATTCTAAGACTAGAGCTGGTTTTGCAGGGCCTTCTAGCTTCTTCTAACCCAGTTTAACTCCACCACCCATCCTTAGCTTTGGGATTCAACCAAGTGTGATGACTGCAGCAGGGTAACACGATGAAAATAGTACAGTTTTGTACCTACCATAAATGTAGATGTTTGAGTGTTCACCCTGCTGCAGTCCAGGTTACCCTCCCTCCATCCCCTTTGAACTAGCTGAACTTATCCATACCACTCTATCTTATACAACCTCTGTGGTGCATTTGCTTGTGCCTGAAGGTATTGTTTTATTTTTATATAATATATATATATATATATATATATAGCCTACTATTTGGGGGCACTGACATCTCTGGGCAAAGAAAAAGTTGGATGCCTATTATATACCCACACTGATGTCAGGTCAAGAAGAAAGTGACACAAACCGGCCACTTTGGAAGACTCAGGCCGACTGCGGGACCGCCTGACGGCAGGATAACCCAAGTGTGATGACTGCAGCAGGGTGAACACTCGAACATCTACATTTATGGTAGGTACAAAACTGTACTTTTTCGATAGTCTTGCACAAGATCAGGCAGGACTCTCCCAAATTCTTGTTTGTGACTCCCTTTTGGTCCAAACAGCAATGGTTCCCCCTTCTTTCTCACTTGGCCAGGAGCAGTCATCTCAAGTTACCTCACCAGGTGGACCTTCTCACACAAGACAAGGAGCCTTTTATCCGTCTTCACTTGTCCAGTCTTCAGCTGAAACTGTGTATGGTAGGATTTTGATTTCTTTTAGGCATGAGGAAGTGCTTGGGCCCTACAGGAGGCTAGGAAGCCCCCCCACCAGGAAATCACATTTGCCCAAATGGAGGAGATTTTATGTCTGGCACCTCTCTTGCCATCAGAATCCACTGTCTGGGGAGGTTCCTCTGGCTCTCTCTTATTTGTGTGATCTGCTCCATGCTGGATTAACGTATTCTTCAGTTAAAGCTCACCTCTCTTGACTTTCTCATTGTCTGCCCTTGACTCCTCCTCGGGCCTCTAGATTTGAGATCAAGCTGTTTCTTAAAGACATCCTTCATATCAAGCCTCCCAGGAAGCCTATTCCACCTTCCTGGTACCTCAGTTTTGTTCTTGAAAGATTGACTCAGCCTCATAAGTTCATAGTTGGTTGATAGTTATTTAATAGGCTAACAATCACAGGGGGCTTTTTAAGCCTAGCCATGCATCATAAATCTCTGACAAGTTCTGGTACCCTTTATAAGTGTAAGCAGGGGCTTGGGAGGTGAAACATGTACAAGCAGAGCAGAGGCTTGGGAGATGGACCATTTACAAGTTGCCTATGTCCATTAGAGACATAGGAGCCAAGCCAGGGATGAATTTCCTGTTCCCCACCCAGTTGTCCAAGTTACACTTCAATATGGTTAGGGAGGAACTCTGCTTCACATGGATGAGGAGCCTATTCCAGAGACGGGGGTAGTCTCTCCATCAGGACCTATTTATATCACAGACAAGGTTTATGTCTGTAGAATGGGTAATTCTGCTGCTGTTTGTTTTCTGGATATGCAGCAGGTCCATCAGAGTGGGGTCTGACAGTGCCCTGTATGCCAGGCATAGATCTCCCCTCAACAGCCTGTAGGAAACAGAATACAGGGATAGGGCCTTGAGGTAGTATGCATAGGACATTTTACTTATGCCATGTATTCTTTTGGTGAGGAACCTCTATGGACATTCCATTTGTTGGATATGCCTGGTTAGGTACATACCAAAGGGGGCAATTGTACTCAATGATAGGTCTGAAGAATGCTGAGTACAGTGGAGCAATGACTTCCTTGGACCTAGATGCCATACCTTTGTTTATAATTTGTTCAACATAGAATGATGATCTCACTGCTGTAAACACTTGATGGTCAAAGGCTAGATTACTGTGTTTGTGTCCCTAAGTCACTGACTACT
This sequence comes from Protopterus annectens, assembly GCF_019279795.1. Classification (NCBI taxonomy): domain Eukaryota; kingdom Metazoa; phylum Chordata; order Ceratodontiformes; family Protopteridae; genus Protopterus; species Protopterus annectens. The sequence goes on from NC_056745.1 coordinate 1,422,401,961, forward strand.
GGGTCAGTTCTAAGGGGTGTATTGTCAATACGATAGTTACCAGGGGTGGATGACTTTCTGAAGGATATTATTATGCATTTATTGACATTTAGTTTTAGTCCATGGCTCTGACACCAGTTGTTAGTTGTTTATCTGTGTATGCCCTTCCTTCCTAGAGAACATGGTCAGTGTGGGATTCAATGCCAGCTCCTTATTTGCAGTCATCTGCAAATTAAGTCAGCCAGAGACCATTGACATTGGCCTTGACTTCAGAGAAGTAAATGCCAAAAAGGAGGAGTCCAAGGACTGATCCCTGAAGGACTCCACTTGTGACTGGCCTCTTTTCTAGTGGTGGACTCCCTAGTTCTAACTTCCTGGGTCCTGTCTGTGAGCCAGTTGACTATCCAGTGGGTTACATACAGTTTTGCACCTAATCTCTTAAGTTTGTCAACAATGCCTGAGTGGGGGTATTGTGTCAAATGCCTTAGCCAGTTCAAGGTAGACAGCATGAACCAATTTGCCATCTTCCACTGCTTTGTTGACCTTGTCAAAAAAGTCCACCAGGTTGAGTAGGCATAAACTGCCCTTAATTAAACCAAGCTGGGTCAGGTCCAGTGTCTGGAGGTTTACTATATTATTATTGATTATTTCCATGATATTTTTTTTCATGGCTTTGCATACAAGACTAGTGAGACTTTTGGGTCTGTAGTTTCCTGGGTCTGTAGATGGCACACCTCTGTGCAGAGGGATGACTGTTTCTGTTTTCCATTCATGAGACACAAAGCCTGTTTGGAGGTTACAGTTAAATAGCACTTCCAGAGGGCCTGATGGGTCATGTTTCATGCTATTTAGTCAGTCAGAGTAAACTTTATAGTCATTAGATCTGCACATAGTTCAGCTAAACAAAATTGCATTGCTTTGTTCCCAGTGCAAGAAGCATACATACATAATAGTTACTATTTAGTAATACTAGGACAGATACTTATACACATTACTTGTATAAAAATGTGCCATTTAGGATATTGCACGAACTTGAATTTTCACATTAACAGGTACCTGTGAAGCAAAAATATTGCATAGAGTATTGCACATTCAAGTTTCAGAACGGGTGAGGATTTTTAGAAGATGAGGATTTAGAAGGCATCTTGCGATATTGTCTGGGCCCATTGATGCAGTGTTCTTGGCCTTAGAGCATTAAGGACCTTTTCCCTAGTGATAGCAGGGGGAGTTATATTTGATGGTATTTCCTTTGGGAAGGTTGAGGGGGGAGTGAGGAGTAAAGTTGGAGCTGAGGTTTGCCGCATCTTCTGGCTTCGTATTGGTGGCTCCATTTACAATGAGCTCTGTACACAATTGTGTAATGCCTTTGATGTTGCAGACATAGCTAAAGAATGCCTTATGGTTGTCCTTGGCCTGGGAGGCCAAATTCATCTCAAATTTGGTTTTGGTAGACTTTATTTGTCCTCTGAGTTCTTTGTTTAGTTAGGTGAGGTGCTTTTATCCTGCTGGGTGTTGTACCTCCTAATTGTTGCCATGATTTTCTTCCTTCTGTTATACAGCTTGTTGATTTTGTAATTTTACCAGGATGGCTTGTTTTTTTGAGTTGGTTCTGTACTTCTTCCTGGTGTGTACAGCTTTTAACATGCTTGCATAGAGTTTCTGTGATGAGATGTTCATCGTGTTTCACTGTTGCAGTCATGACTGTAGGGTTCTCCCCTGCCGGCAGGCAGTCCTCGGTCGGCCAGAATCCCAAAGTCTGGGTCCGGCGTCGGCTGTTCAACCATGCTCCCTGACGTCAGAGCGCCAGGAGTACAAAGCCGACGCCATCTTCTCCAGTCTTTCTTGCCGTGCAGTGATAGCAGTTCGCAAGTGCCGGTCGGCTGACTCCTGACAATTTCTTCTGATAAACTTCAGTCCGAAGAATTTCTTCTCCACTCAAAGCTAAGTACCCCATTGGGGAAACTTTTTCTTGCTCCAGTCCGATGTCAGAAAAAGTTAATAATTGTATTTCATGTGGGAAGCAAATACCTCATAAAGATTTTCATTCTTACTGTATTCCTTGCTTAGGCCCTGACCACGACGTAGCTAGTTGTCAGTTTTGTGCTAGATTCAATCAATGTACAATTAAACGAAGGTACGATTTTGCTTTTCATTACTTCGGTAGGTGCTTTAACTACAAAATGTCGTCAGATACGGTTCCGGCTTCCGGAGTTCACAAACGTCACAAGGATAAAGACAGGACTCCGAGGTCCAAATCTGATGATAGCGCACAAGCGGAGCCAGCTTTAGGTTCGGCCGTCTTCAGTGAGGCGCTTTTGCAGCCCCTGTCGTTGGCCATTTCAGAACCGATGGCCGAAACGGACTCTCATGAGGAGCCAACCAGGCCTTTGAATATTTCTATTGCAGGACCTTCAGACAATGGTCCGGAGCCGCTGTGCAGGTACCGGCTTCCGAAGGGGGTTTCAGGCCTACTCAGCTTCTAATAAAGGCAAAGCCAAAGACAAAGGCAAAGACTCCTTCTAAATCAAAGACTGCAACACAGGCCTCTTCTGAACCGGCTCCCAAGTCACAGAAACAGTTACTCAAGATGGCGGAGGATTTACTTACTATGATTAGGGGTTCACATCCCCCTCCAGATAAAAGGCCATGGCAGGATGTTTATTATGATTCCTCTGATCAGGCTTCTGTTTCTTCAGTTTCTTCTTCTGACCAGGAATATATTTCCCTCCTTATGAAGATTCTGATGCTGAGGAATCCATTCCTTCAGCTTCTCCCCCTGAGGATTTCTCTTTTGGGGAAACTTTGCATGAAATGAGGGAACATTTCCACTGGGAAGGACAGGAGTATTCGGAATCTAAGAAAAGACTAAGGGATTTTCTTCTTCTCTCCCAACATAGACCCCTGGCTATTCCTCCTGTTTTGGATATTGTGGATGATGCTTTTTCGGAGGCTAACTTAACCCCTGACTCTTTTCCTCCTGCTCCTGTTAAGCCTGATAGATATGATTCCCACCAGTTTTTATTCAAGAACCCTTCTGCTGACCCTGAAACCATTTCTCAGGGTCCTAAGGGAGTTAAGGCCGCTTCTGCCAAAAATCCCATTCCCACTGAAAAGGATTCTACATCTTTAGAAAGATGGGGCAAGAAAGTGTACACTTCTGCTACTTTATCCATTAGGGCTTTAAACTGTCAGTTTCATATGCTGAAATACCAGCAATTTCTCTTGTCTGTTTTAAAACAAAAGCTTACTTCCATTTCTGCCTGTGCAGATGATAAGGAATTACATGGCTTATTGCATGCCACTGAACAAGTTGGGAGGCATGGTTTACACTGTGGATTTGATGCCCTGGAGGTTTCTTGTAGGGCTGCTGCCTCCGGCACAGTCATTAGAAGGCATGCATGGCTAAAGGAACAAAATTTGCCAGAACAAGTAAAAGCTAAATTTTTGGATGCTCCTGTTCAGCATAATGTTTTGTTTGGATCAAAAACTGAGGAGGTGATTAAAAAGATGGAGGATAAGGCGAAATCCATGCAAACAGTTAAAGATTTCTTACAAGTACAGCCACCAAGATTTAGCAGGAATTGGCCTTCTAAAAATTGGTCCTTTCCCACTTCAGACAGGCCTCAGAGGGGTAGATATAGATGCTCCAGAGGAAGGCCTCAAACACAAGCTTCTTATAGACCAAGACAGTGGACTGCTTCCACCCCTAGGGGAGGAGAGGACAGGGCACAAACTCATAGGAAACAAACTCAATGACTCCCTCTGTTGGGCTGCAGGAACTTCTTGCCTGGAAGCCCCTCTCGGAGGAAAACTCTCTCTTTTTTATCAAAATTGGACTCGTATAACCCAAGACAAGTGGGTTCTGGATGTGGTTTCAAGAGCTTACAAATTTTTCATACCCTGCCAAGGCCAAGCGGATGGCCAGACCTTCCAAAACATCAATGGACAGAGGCCTTAAACCAGGTGGAAGCTCTTTTGGCTATGAAAGCCATAGAACTGGTTCCACTTTCAGAGATGGGACAAGGTTTTTACTCAAGGCTCTTTCTAGTCTCCAGGAAGCAAAACTCATGGAGACCCATTCTGGATCTGTCAGTCTTGAACACCTTTCTAGAGATTCCAAAATTCAAGATGCTTACTCTACAGCAGCTACTTCCAATGCTGTCCAAAGATGCATGGATGGTAACTTTGGATTTAAAGGAGGCATATTTACACATTCCCATCAGGCAGGAACGCAGAAAATACCTCGGGTTCAAGGCCGGATCGCGACACTTTCAATTCTCTGCGCTGCCCTTTGGATTGTCTACTGCGCCCAGGGTCTTCACCAAATGCCTGGCTCCAGTAGTAGCTTACTGCAGACTCAAGGGAATTCAAATTTACCCTTATCCGGATGATTGTCTAATTCAGGCAGACAGCAAGGATGTCTTACAGCATCTAGAATTTGTACAGAACCTCCTCAAGTTCCTGGGATTCTCGTTAAACATAAAAAAGTCAAATTTGACACCCTCACAACAGATAACTTTTCTGGGTGCTCTTCTAAACACCACAACCCAGATGGCATTTCTGATATCCAAAAAACAATTACAGCTGGCTTCAACTTTCAAAACCTTGGCAACTTTAACTCAGCTATCTGCAAGGAAATTCCTGCAGGCTTTGGGTTACATGGCCTCCTGCATCCTTCTCATACCATATGCAAGACTACACATGAGGAAAATACAATGGAACCTAAAAAGTGTATGGTCTCAGCATTGACACAGTTTAGACATACTGATCTCCGTCCTGCCTTGTCTTCAAAAGGAATTCCGTTGGTGGTCCAGGGCATGTACTCTAAACAAAGGGAAACCCTTCTGTCTGCCTCCTGCCACTCAGATTGTAACCACGGACGCCTCGGATAATGCTTGGGGAGCCCATTTTCAGGGCAACTGTCTGCAGGGCCTTTGGACAAAGGATCAGAAGCACCTGCATATCAATTTAAAGGAAATGTTAGCCATTCAGAAAGCTCTAATGGCCTTCAGGAATCTTCTACAACCAGGACAACTACTAATACGGACGGACAACACCACAGTTTTGTGGTACATAAACAAGCAATGGGGATCTCATTCCTACCCCCTTTGCAGACTAGCCATGGATCTATGGAACACAGCTCTAGCTTGCAATCTGGACCTTCAAGCTCAGTTTCTACCAGGGAAGCTAAACTTCCTGGCAGACAGTCTGAGCAGAAACCTGTCAGATCCACACAAGTGGATGCTGGACACCGAAATATTCAGGATGATAACAGCAGTCTGTGGGTGTCCTCACATAGACCTCTCTGCATCCCATCTCAATCATCAACTACAGAATTTTTGCACCAGGACTTTCCACAAAGAAGCTTGGAAAGTGGATGCCCTATCATTCAGTTGGAGGAACCTCTCAGGATATGCCTTTCCACCTCTTCCTCTTCTTCCACGGGTATTATTAAAGATAAAACAGGACAAGCCCAAGATGATAATCTTGCTGGCCCCAAATTGGCCTCGACAGTTTTGGTACCCAACTCTAAAAAAAAACCTATGTCTGGAGTCCCCTTGGGTTTTACCTCAGTCTCCAAACCTTCTGTCCCAACATCAGGGTCAGGTTCTACACACTCATGTCAGAACTCTCAGCCTGGCGGCCTGGTTAATACAGGGCCTTTGATTTCTTCTTTCCTACCCAAGCAGGTTATGGATGTCATTTTAGAAGCCAGACGTCCTAGCACTAGAAAATCTTATGCAGGAAAATGGAAAATATTTTGTTCCTGGATGCAGGCTCAGGATTCTGATCCTCTTCTTCCGAACATTCCTTTAATTTTACTTTACTTGACAGATCTCTTACATAAGGGTGTCTCTTTCTCTTCCATTAAGATACATGCCTCTGCTATTTCTGCTCATTATAATGCAGACCCTCCAATCTTTTCCCACCAGCTCATGAGACAGTTTCTCAGAGGAGCTAAGAACTTAAGACCTCCTAGATCTCCTCCCATTCCTGCTTGGGATCTCAACTATGTTTTGGAAAAACTAACCTTGCCTCCTTTTGAGCCTGCTGCCTCTTCTGACAAAGTTTTTATCTTGGAAGACAGCCATCCTGTTAGCCCTAACCTCTGCCAGGAGAGTTTCAGAGTTACAAGCTCTTATGGCTGTGGAACCTTATATTATTTTTCATCAAGACAGGGTGTCTTTGAGGACTAATCCTACCTTCATGCCTAAGGTGGTTTCCAAAGTGGCTTTAAATCAAACTATCCACTTGCCACCTTTTTTTCCCCACTCCTCAAAATAAAGGGGAAGGATCTTACATTCCTTGGATGTACACAGACAACTACGTTTTTACCTGGACAGAACCAAGGACATCAGAAAATCAGAACAATTGTTTGTTTCTTATGCTTCAAGTTCCCAGGGTAAAGCCATTTCAAAACAGACCATTTCTAAATGGATTGCTCATGGAATCAGATTTTGTTATTCACACCATGGAAAGCAAATCCCAGGGAGTATACGGACTCATTCCACCAGAGCTGCTGCCACTTCTGCGGCCTTCCTCAGGGGAGTTCCTACCAAAGACATTTTGGAAGCTGCAACTTGGAGTTCAGTGCATACTTTTTCCAAGCACTACAATCTACATCTCTACTCCAAGTCTAGGGCAGGCTTTGCCTCTGCAGTCTTGCAGGGCCTTTTAGCCGCCCCTTCCACTTTATGACCACCTCCCTTTCTTTCAGCTTTGGGATTCTACCCTACAGTCATGACTGCAACAGTGAAACATGATGAACATAGTACAGTTGTGTACACCTACCATAAATGTAGATGTTCGAGTGTCTTCACTGTTGCAGTCTGGGTTTCCCTCCCTCCTGTCCCCTCTTATTTTTACTTTTGTGTGGTTCCTTTTTTCACCATTCTTCTGAGGTGTATTTGCAAAGGATATGGGACCTTTCTCATTTTGGGACTCCTGACATCTGGGGCAAGAAAAACTGGAGAAGATGGCGTCGGCTGTCGGCTTTGTACTCCTGGCACTCTGACGTCAGGGAGCATGGTTGAACAGCCGATGCCAGACCCAGACTTTGGGATTCTGGCCGACCGGGGACTGCCTGCCAGCAGGGAAGAACCCTAAAGTCATGACTGCAACAGTGAAGACACTCAACACCTACATTTATGGAAGGTGTACACCAACTGTACTTTCTGCATAGGCAGCCAATATTGTCAGGGTTTATGGGGGCTTTTAATTTTACCAGGTTATCACTTAATATCAGGAAGTTAGCCCTAGAGTAGTTCCTGAATATGCCAGGGTTAGCTGGGATTCCAGGGATATTTTACTTCATATGAGACCATATTGTCCTTACTAGGGAGGACATTACACTGAGGTTGTGCAGCACTCTCCCATGTTAGTGAGGAAACAGATCCAGTATGGTTGCACCCTTTATTTGTGTATTGAAAATCTGGTCCAGTGAGTTTGTTTTTTACAAAATCTATGAATCTCTGTGCCTGAACGTTTAGTATTGTATAGGATTCCCACTTAATAATGGGGAAATTAAAGTCGCCCATGAAAATGGTATTGGGTTGGATGGTGAATGTTTCCAATAAGTTTAAATACATGATATGGGTTTCCTGGGTCATAAAGGTGGACCTATAGGTTCATAGGTTGGTACTAGGCTATCGGCCCTAGGGCCTGTACAAGCCTAGCCATAATTCACTGGATATTTCTTCTCACATTATTTACTTCCCTGGACCACATGATCCCCAAGGTGAATTTTTTATCTCCCATCCAATTGTCAAGGTTCCTTTTGAAAAGGGCCAAGGAGGCACTCTGCTTGACATGTATGGGCAGTTTATTTTAGAGTATGGGGAGTCTCTGGGTCAGGAACCTATCCCTCCAGCATGTTTTGTTCATTGTGATGACAAGGTTTAGATCCCTGGAGCATGTGGCTCTGACGGATTGGGATTTCTTTAAGTGGAGCATGTCCAACAGCTCAGGGTTTGACATGGCCGTGTATGTTAAGCAGAGATCACCTCTGAGTAGACAATATGCCACAAAGTATAGCTGGAGTTTTTTTTAGATGATCAGCATAGGGCATCTGCTTTAGGCCTGTGATTCTTTTAGTGAGGTATATCTGTGGCCTTTCCAGTTGTTGCGGATGTCTTGTGAGGTACATACTAAATGGGGTGCTGTACTTTATAATTGGTCTAATGAGGAATGAGTATAGTGGGACAATGACCTCCTTTTTTCTGGATTAAAAGCCCTTGGTGATGAGGTGTGCCACATAGAAGGATTTCCTAACTGTTGTGGCGATGTGGTTATTGAAGGTGCGACCACTGTCCACCTGTTTCCCTAAGTGTCTCATCACACTTTCGGTGTTTAGTGTACTGCCACCTATGTGGTAATTCACAGGTACATGTTTTTTCCCAAAGGAGATAACTATACATTTCTTGGCATTAAGCTTGAGCCCATGGATCTGGCACCAAGCATCTGTTTCTGTAAGGCCCTTTTGTAGAATATCCACATAGGTTCATAGGTAGGTACTAGGCTATCGGCCCTAGGGCCCATACAAGCCTAGCCAACAAATGTACCCTGGCTTTCGCCACCCAAGAAAATTATTTTCCTGTGCCCCTGTCGAGCAGAGCCACAGAAGTGATCCCCGGGGTGAATTTCCCATTTCCCATCAATCATCAAGATTTTTCTTGAAGAGTGCTAATGAGGAGCTCTGTTTGACATAGATAGGTAGTCTGTTCCAGAGTATGGGAAGTCTCTGGGACAGGAATCTATCCCTCCAGCATGTTCTGTTTATTGTGATGACAAGGTTTAGGTCCCTAGAGTGTGTAGCTCGGAGGGATTGGGATTTCTTTAAGTGGAGCATGTCCAACAGCTCTGGGTTTGACATAGCTTTGTATGTTAGGCAGAGATCGCCCCTGAGTAGGTGATATGTGATGGAGTAAAGCTGTAGTTTTTTGAGACGGTCTGCATAGGGCATCTGTTTGAGGCCAGTAATCCTCTTTGTGAGGTATTTCTGTGGTCTTTCCAGTTGTTGTAGATGTTTTGTGAGGTACATACCAAAAGGGACGTTGTACTCTATAATGGGTCTAATGAGTGATGAGTAGAGGGGAACAATGACCTCTTTTTTTCTGGATGAGAATCCTTTTGTGATGAGATGAGCCATGTAGAAGGATTTCCTGACCACTGTGGTGATGTGATTATCAAAGGAGAGACTACTGTCCACCTGTGTCCCAAGGTCTCATCACATTTTCGGCATTAAGTAGACTACCAGCTATGTGGTAGTTCATGGGTACAGAGTTTTTACCAAAGGGGATGACAATACACTTTTTGGCATTGAGCTTCAGGCCATGGCTTTGACACCAGGTATCTGTCTCAGTGAGGCCCTTTTGTAGTTTGTCCACATTGTTAGGAGTTTCGATTATGGCTCCTAGTTTGCAGTCATCTGCAAATCATTGGGGGTTTCAATAATGGCTCCCAGTTTGCAGTCATCTGTGAACTTTCTTAGCCAGAGTCCCTTAGTGTTGGCCTGTACTTCAGAAAAGTAGATGCTAAACAGGAGCGGTTCCAGAACTGAACCCTGAGGTACTCCACTTGTCACCTGTCTGGAGCTGGATTTGGAGTCGGCTACTTTTACAATCTGGGTTCTGTCAGTAAGCCAGTTGGCAACTCATCGAGTGACTTAGGGATTTATGCCCAGCTTAGTAAGTTTATCTATGATTCCAGAATGGGGGATGCTGTCAAAGGCCTTGGCAAGGTCCAGATAGGCTGTGTGTACCTCCTTACCCTCGTCCACAGCTTTGGAGACTGATTCGAATAAGTCAGTCAGGTTCAGGAGACAGGATCAGCCCTTCTCGAACCCAAACTGGGTGGGGTCCAGTGTTTGAAGGTTGCTAATGTCTTTGTTTATAAGTTCCATGATAATGCATTCCATGCCCTTGCAGATCAGGCTCATCAGTCTGATGGGACGGTAGTTTCTGGGATCCAAGGTGGATCCCCCTTTGTGGAGTGGGATAACTGTAGCTGTGTGCCACTCAGTGGGCATGAAGCCTGAGGTGAGGCTATGATTGAACATGACATTTAGGTGAGGTGCCAGTTCATTTTGTAGTTCATGTAGTACACAGCCCGGGATGTCATCTAGTCCCATGGATGCTCCATTCTTAGCTTTGGAGAGTGTGGTTTCTACCTGTGTGGCCGTGATTACTGGAATTTGGCAATCTTTTGGTATTAAGATGGGCCCTTTAGGGGGTGAGGAGGGGTGAAGTTGACACTAAATCGATCTGCCAGGATATTGGCAATATCCTTGGGATCAGTATATTTAATGCCATTCTGTTGTAGCTCAGAGCAGATCTGAGCATTGCCATTTAGGTTCTTGACATAACTATAGAATGCCTTGTGGTTGTCTTTGGAATCTTTAGCAATTTTATTTTCGTTACTTGCTTTGGAGGATTTTATGAGGGATCTCAGCTTCTTACTGAGGTTGGTAAGAGAGTTTTTTTGCATCCTGGGATTTTCCTCTTTTCTTCAACAGTTTCTTCTTTCTGTTGTATAATGTGTTTATGGCAGGGGAACACCAGATTGGCTTCCTTTTTTTGGAGGAGAGCGTCTTGGTTCTGTTTGGGATGGCACGATTTATGTAAGTGTGAATGTGCTCGTACAGTGCCTTAGTGTAGGACTCAGCAGTCGAATTTTCAGCTTCCGTTTGCATGGGTGTCATGAAGTTTGTCACTTCTGACTTGAGTAGTATGAAGTTGACTTTGGAGAAGTTTTTTTACAGAGTTTTCCTTATTGGGGGGTGGGATGTGGATGTCAAGGGTGATTAGCTTATGGTCAGACCTGACCAATGAGGGGGTGACCATTGGTATGGAGTATCTATCTCCCATGTTGGTAATGACCAGGTCTAGGATATTGGAGCCCCTGGTGGGACAATGGATTAGTTGATCCAGGGCGTTGGAATTTATGAATTCCAAGAACCGTTGGGAAAAGGTGTTTGGTACCAAAGTACTTTTCCCAGTTAATGGCAGGGTAGTTGAAATCACCCAGTGTTAAGGTGTTTGGTTGTATCTTAATATTTTCCAGTATGTTTAGAAAGGTGTAGTGAGAATCTTGGGGAATGGCGGGGGATCTGTAGCAAGCTACAATTTGGATTGTAGTCTTACCTAGTGTTAGTTGCACCTGGAGAATTTCAGATTCATTGTGTTGGGCAACTAGCCTGGAGGTGTGAATATCCTTGATGAATATGGACACTCCTCCACCTTTAGTGTTTTGGTCTTGGTTTGGTGGCCGAAAAGTGTGGTAAGAGTTGTAGCCTGGTATTGCAGGGGTGCTCTCTGGAGCCTTGAACCAGGTCTCCGTTACTGCACAGATATCGATGTTCTCCATTTTTAGGAATGCCTCGAGAGAGTGCATTTTGAGGTTTAGACTTCTAGCATTAAGTAGCATTACCTTCAGATTTTGCATGCTTGTATCTGTTATGGTAGTGGTTTTGTCCTTTGAACCTTGCCTAAAAAAGGCACTATAGAGGTGGCAAGAGCTTTAGCTAGTAACCTGAATCCCAGGGTTGACAGGTGCAGACCATCTCTGGCAAAGCATTGTGGTTTGTCGATCATGTCGTCCCAGGCAGACAGATACTGAATCCTCTTTGAATGACATCAGAAGCTTAGCCAGTTGTTGAAGTCAATCATTTTGTCCTTATGCTGTGGTATCATTCTGGGTGAAGGCAGAATTCTCCTCTAGGGTCATACCTGCCTGGGCTACATCATCCGAGAGCTCTTCCATGTCTCTTTTCATGTAGCCCAGGCAGGTACGTCTCAAGTCATTCACTCTAACATGGACAATAACAGAGTTGTATTTGTACTTGTTGTGGAGTGACTTGAGTGCATGAGTTATGTGGCAGATTCTGGCACCTGACAGGCAGCTGACTGTAATTTTCTCCTTATTCATTCGGGTGAGTGGGACATCAGTGTGCCTGACTGTAGAGTCACCTATGACTAAAGTGTTGGGGACATTTTCTTGCCTTAGGCGCTGCTGTTGGGTGGCACACCGGTGTTGTGAGCTGTGTGTCACTTTGGTTTTGACTGGTGTTTGTTTGCGTTTCAGTTTCGGAGGTCCTTGTTTGGGTAGGTTAATGTTAAGGGCCTCCGCATATGTGGGTTTAGTGTTGCTATGTGTGGGTGTTGATGATATGGGTCTTGAAGGGCTGTGTGTTGCTTGAGGTGCAGTGCAGGTGGAGAGAGCTTTGCTTCCAGTTTGGCTATGTAAGTGCATCTCTTGCAGGTTGTAGTGTTGGGTGGTAGGAGGAGAGGGTTGTCTGCGTACATGAGGCAGTTGCTGCATTGCCCCAGTATGCCCAGATTCACCAGGTGGACAGGAGAAATCAGCGGAAGCTGACCCTTCGATATGCCTGTTTAGGTGCTTTTTTTGTAAAGTACAAGAGCTGTTTTCCCTTACCTTTCCAAGGTACTTTGCAATTATAGGTGGTTTAGTGCCTACGATTAATTTCTCCTTATTACAAGCACTCAACTCTCCTTGTTATCAGTTTAAGGCTTCCTAGTGCTTTCCAGCAGGTGCTAGAGCAAGTGCTAGTCACAGGGGTTCAGCTTTTAATGCTACTACTGAGAAGCCAGCTAGTTCTAAGGGGAAATTTGAAGAGCACACTTTCTGGCACCTGGAATAGTTTAACCATAGCCCCACGATGCGAAAAACACGCAAATACATGTGTTTTTAAGCCAGAAAGTTGAAAGGGATAGAAAGCAGCCCAGAATGGCTAATAAAATTAAAATTTCAGAGCTGGAAACCACTCCTCTAGTGTCAGATAGGCAGTACAATGCTCACCTCTCACTGCTAAGCAGTAGGACTTCCCTCTACCACAGCAAGGTCTGGATAGTGCTGAACACAAAAAATAAAGTCCTGAAACCAGCAAAGCCTGGGATCTGGATTATACTAGCTAGAAAAGGCAGGAAACGAGCAAACAAGGTAGCATTTTTTTTGTACGTTAAAACAGGCTAAACAATGCAATAATACAGTAAATAAACACATAAAAGGCTAATGCACTTTAGTGTGTAGCCCTAAACAATAAATCCAATTAAAACTCTACAAAATTAGCAATTTAAAACTTTTTAAATGAAGCAAGGCAAGTGCACAATTGAAAAACAATTTAAGAGGCAGTAATACAGTAGAATAAGTAGCTAGTTTGCATGTACAATAAAGTCTATATATACAGAAAAGCAGCTCAAACAATACTAAAACATTTCAGATGCAGTGCAACCTAGAGCACTTGAGTTATATATTAAGGTAAATGCAATTTTAATAAATCCACTAAAATATACTCTGTATTTCCAAAATGTTTGAGAAGCACAATCAGAACACTTGGAGTATACTAGCTAGGAAAGGCAGGAAACGAGGAAACATGATAGTTTTTTTTTTTTAAGAAAGGGAGAAAGGAGCAACAGAAAGAAGCTAAGTGGGTTGGCCTTCTCAGATGTTCTCTCTGTATTAGGTAGAATGAGCTAATGACACTAGACTAGGAGGAGTGTCCAAGATCAAATTTGGAGTAGGGGAGGGCAGCTGTAAGGTCAGCAGGTATAAAGACAAGATACCAGAAGTGGTATTGGATTTTGCCTATGGTGATTTGAACTTGGAATAGTTGAAGTGCATTTTCCTGTTTGACCAGACTTGTTTATTTTTTTTTGTCAGTCAAGACACCTCCACCTTTAGTCCCTGTCTGTGTAGTAGATGGTCTAAATGTGTGGTAAAGGTTATAATGTCATACTGTGTGCTCTCCATGGCTTTAAACTTCACAGACATCAGCATTCTCTAGGGTGAAGAGCAGTGGCGGCTGGTGACTTCAAATCAAAGGGGGGCTGCAGGAAACAGCTGAATGGGTGGGGTCAATGGCAATGTGTGTGGCCAACTAGAAAGGGGAGGAGCTATGCTCAAAACCACAAAACCTGTAACTTTAATTAAATACGCTGCCCTGGGTGCCAAACCATCATTATGAGAGTCCAATCAAGAAAAAAGGAAAGTGTAGAAGAAAAAAATATTTCAATCCATTGGCTGCATGGCAGCTTACTTAATATCTAGATGGAAACAAAAAGGTTGTGAGGTATGATAAAATAAATTACTTTTTAAATACATTACTGGAATGCTAGTCAAAATCAAGTACAAGAAAAACAAGCAGCACTCAACTCAAACCACTTCTCCTTGCACTTGTTGTGTCTTTCGGCTTTTCCCGGTTAGGGGTCGCCACAGCGGAACTCCGGTCCACTAATGATTGGCAGTAGATTTTTACGTGCCGAGTTGCCAGCTCTGATGCACAACCTTCAACGAAGGTATGCCCATTCACGCATGTCTCCACACAGAAGACGGTGTAGCTGAGAATCGAACCGGACAACGTCTTACTGTGAACTACAGTTCTAATTACAATTTATATTCAGCTTTATTAAAGTACCAAGTAACATGCTGAAAGTAGCAATCTTTGTGATACCCCCACTTGTAAAAATGTTTCTTATCCAAAAAAGACCTGCTGCCTGACAACTATCTACTTGTTTCATGGGGAAAACATGATCAAAGTAAAAAAATGAAAAGCAAACAGGAAACAAGTTCAACATACATTGCTTAAAGGATTACTGCACAGGATATGGACCACACATGATAGACTGGCATTCTGTTTAGTTTGCAGGTAAGCCTGTAATGAGCTCTTAAAATAATGTAATCCTGTCCTTTATTACAAATACTGTCATATACATTTCAATACCCAAGGCTTATATGTTATCTAGTTATGTAAGTATTCTCTGCATGGCAACAACAGAAAGGCTTTCAATGTTGGCAATTCATTAACAGTATGCTTATTAAAACTTACTTGCATCTTACAATCTCAGACAAGCTTACCAGATGGTCGTTAAAGCATTGCTACTTAAACACAGAGCAACAGGCACTTTCTGAATAATAAGCATAAATCAACAGTATAAAAATATGACAGAAACCAGAACATTCTGCAAAATCAAGGACAGATGAAAAGCCATTGTAGTACTTGTGTCTACCTTGGATGGGGGGATAGTCTGCACATTTACACTGCATAACTGCTCCTTGCCTTGTTTGGACACATCCAGAGTCACTACATGGGAGAGTGGGGTGCAACAAGTATGTCACAATTTGAAATGTCTCTGGCTGACTGCGATGGCCTTGACACATTTGTCATACCTCTCACCCTCAGAGCAAGAAGTCTGGACAAAGACATACATAGAAGTGGGACAAAGGCCAATTTTTAAATATTGTTCTTATAAACTTAGAAAGATAATAGAATAGTAGGTCTTGCATTAGTATGCATTTTCTGAAGGGTATGAAATCTGAAACTGAAATGTCTGTCATTATTTTCTAACTTCAGTCTTTAATGATTTGCCACTAATTTGCCAAAAAAAACACAATTTTATGAAAATGGACCAAAAATGTGATTCAAAAATATAAAATAGCCACACAATACAGCTGGGAACCTGTCAAAGAAAGGACACTTTTTAATATTAATACTGCTAACTTAAGCAGCTGACAAAATAAAAGAATCTACATGCATTTCTGAAATAAAAGCAATCTATAACTGATTATTACAGTTATTTATTAATTGTAAACCCTCCATGTTTTCTTCCAAAATTGCCATTTTGCAAAGGGATTATTAGGGGAAGAGCAACATTTTGAACCAAAATTGGGGACAGTTGAGAGGTTTGGATATGCCTAATTTTATAAAGCAATTTATTTGCATGTACCTCTCAACCTGTTAATGCAGGAAATCTGGAAAAGGCCAAATATATGGGGGGAACATATAAACAGTACTAAAAATCGCTCTTGTATAAACTGAGACAATTGATAGAATAACAGGTCTTGCTTTAGCATGCATTTTTCTGAAGGTTATGAAGTCTGAAACTCAGTGTCTGTCATTATTTAGTGACTTCATTCCTAAACGATTTGACAGAAAACCACAAATTTTATGAGGAACAAACCAAAAATAAGAAGCAAAAATTTCTTCATTCTGCATAAATCTGGACAATTGAGAGGTATAGTTCAGTCGGGGCTGTCTGAGTTTGCTGCCCTCCCCCACAAAATCATGGTCGAATGGAGCTTTTCCCCTACAGCCATTCCAATGGACCATTACTTGGCTATTTCACCCCATTTACCATAAACACTAACCGGGAAAAGCCGAAAAATAAAAAACATGAACACTAATGTGCATACTGCTTTACTTCTGTGATGATTTGGACTTCATTTGAAAGTTTTATTTTGCATTTTACAACGCAAACACTAATAGATATCATATCTGCTAAACAAAGCAATGCAGTCTCACAATGAAAACAGAAGCATTAAAACTTCTCTGCCCTTGAAAACTCACATTCACTGAAACAGCATTGAAACCCACATTCAAAGAAAATGCATTTTGCCAGTGGCAGATTAACTTTGGGTTTGGGCTGTTTTCAAATCACAGGCCCCTTGCACATGAAACATACACATGCTCTTTCATACACCTTCCTGATTGTATTAAATTATATTCCTTGTACAATACAGTACAGTTTTAGAGGGTGTTTTAAATTTATTGTTTTGAATTTTTTCCAGTAAACAATGAAACAAAATGCATGCACCAGTAATGACAAAACTGCCCAATTCAGAACATTTCCATCATAAAAGTCTACTCAAACTTCTACAGTCCACCAGTATCAGTACATATGCACAATCTCTGAAGAAGTAAAAGACATCTAAATAATTCCATATTAAAGAGATCTGTAACTAATGAAGAGGTTGCTGCTAGCAAACAACTTTGTATTTCATTGTTTCATCTACAAATAAAGTGCCTGTTACCCTTGAGGAATAAATTGCCTATCTTACACTACAAAAATGATAAGCTAGCAATATTGCAACAGGGAATGGATGGCAAACTGATAACAGGTTCATAGTTACCTAGTATCTTCGCCAAAAAGGAGTGCAGCATCCACCCCCTTTGCTACACAGTGTCAGCAATGCATCTATCTACTGTGGGAGTAGAACCCACAGCCTTCTGCATCAAACACAAGTATACTACCTGTTGTGCTATTAACAAGGCAAACAGACTCAGCATAAGCAGCACTAAACTTTTGCTCCCCTGCAGCTCTCATCTCCTTGTAAAATCTACTCACTCAGCTGTATCTCTGAACTTTGCAGCACAAAGAAATCTGGAAAAAGCCAAAGTTTATTGTGTGTGTGTGTGTGGGGGGGGGACAAAAGCCCAAAAACCAGGGACACATTTTAAACATTGCTTGTATAATGTTGGAAAGTTGCTAGAATAAAATGCTGTGTTATCACCATACATTTCACTGCCAAGCCTTAAACCCAGGACCCTGTGCAAAACAGTCAGAGCAACATACCACTATGCCAAATCAGCTGTTCTGTGAAAGAGGAAGACGGAAACTTAAATGGCTACCATTTAGTAAATTCAGTTCTCACTATAGCACAGCTGTCAACCTCTTAGCACAAAACACCTGAACAAAGCCAATAATGGGTGAATACAGCCCCCAAACATTCAGTGAATTCAGTTCTCACCATAGCTCTCAATCTCTTAGCAAAAAACACCCGGACAAAGCCAGTAATGGAGGAATATAGCCCCCAAACATATTCAGTGAATTCAGTTCTTACCATAGCTCTCAACCTTAGCACAAAAAACCTAGATGAAGCCAAAAATAGGGACAAATTTCAAATTTCCTTCTTATAAACTTAGAACATTGCTAGAATAAAAGCTTTTGTGTTACCATGCACTTTCTGAAGAATATGAAGTCTGATATTCAATGCGTGTCATTTTTAACATTTGTTAATCAGGAAAGTCTGACTTGGAACAAAAGCTAATTTTTAGCAGAGGCCCAGGGAGAAACACTCCAGACAGACATGTCTTTGTAAGATGGGAAGACACTAGAGGAAACAAATACAGGGAGGGCATACAGACTCCACAGAGAAGGTAATGCACCACAGCCAAGAACCAAACCAGAGAACCTGTAGTTAGGCAGCAATGCTACCACTGCACCAATGCACTACTGGCTTTGCAAGGACACAAAAATACAGAAACCACAGATTTTATGAGGAAGAGGAATAAAACAAGTATGAGGGAAAAATCTGCAATGTTGTTACAAATGGTGGTGGGTAGGGAATTCAGGCTCCTGCCACCTGGGCATAACACAGCAGTCAGGAACCATGCATGCGTGCTTGGAGTCCGTGAATTTTTTTAATTTATTTTATTTTTCAATTTTGTTTTATTCTACATGTTGGGGGCTGCAGTCCTGCAGTCCTATAGCACGAGCCACCCCTGGGGAAGACTAAGGGTGGTTGAGTCTCTATCTTCATTAAGAACAGGCACACCTCCAGACTGATTTGCTAGCATGACACACTGGAACTACTCCAGGAGCAACTGACAGTTGGCAAGACACCCATCCAAGTTATAGCCAGCTATAGACCCCCCTCCATGACTCAGGACACCCACTCCTCCTACCTGTACCTACTTAACTCCATCGAGGTACCCCTAACACCCTGATCCTTGGCGACTTCAACTACCCCACCATAGACTGGGTGAACTATTCCTGCACTAATGCACTCACCCAATGATTCCTTCACTTCATCAGTTCTAAAGCACTAGACCAGCTTGTCTCATCCACCACAAGGGGTGATAACATTCTGGACTTGTTCTCATCAACATAGGTGATCACTGCACCACTCCCATAGTATGTTCTTCCCTGGTGAGATCAGATAATCGGCCTGTCTCATTCATAGTTTCTACCCCCCAGCCATAACCAGGCTAAAAAACTTCTCAGAAGCTGAGTACAACTTCCTAAGGGAGGGTATCAGTAGCTTAACACCACCACCACCACCCCCCTCAGAGGATGTAGACAACAATGCTGAACAGTACACCAATGCAGTATACAAGCACCTGTACAGTTGTATGGACTTAGCCATACCCAACAGAACTAAAACCTGCTCCTTATGGAAACATAAACCTGTCTGGTGGTCATCTTCTATCAACAGGCTTTACAACAAAAGGAAGAAACTGTTGTCCAAGGGAAAAAAGGAACAAATTCCAAATAGTAAAAACTCCATCCTTAGCCTCCCCAAGCAAATTAGATCACTAGTGAAAACCTCCAAAGCCAATTATGAATTGAAACTAGCCTCCAAAACAAAGGGAAATGACAAAGCCTTCTTCAGTTGTTTGTTCCAAATTAGTACATAAACAGTACTTGCACTGATCTTGTTGACTTAGCCAACCTGCTAACAGATAGGTTCTGTGCAAACTTCGCCTCCCTGCCTCTCAAAGGCCCATTCAACATCCCCAATACTTGCCCCAAGCACCTCACATCTCCATAGATCATGTGTTAAAGGCCCTATCCAAGGTAATGAACACAGCTTCCATGGGAACTGATAGTATCCCAGCCTGTATTCTGCACCATCTCCAACAAGAACTAGCTTCATCACTGAGAGTAACCCTGTTCAACCACAGTCTAAGTACAGGCTTAGTTCCAGCAGAGTGGAGAATTGCCACTGTCATCTCTTTGCACAAAGGTGGTGCCACTACTGACACTGGAAACTATCACCTCATTAGCTTGACAAGTTTGATCTGTAAAGCCATGGAGCATATTATAATGGATCTCATAAACAAGGACATAGGCAATCTCCAAGGACTTGACCCCACCCAGTTTGAATTAGTCAAGGACAGATCTTGCCTACTGAACCTGGTTGACTTCTTTGAGGCTATCATCAAGGCTCTGGATGAGGGAAAGTCAGTACATACAGCTTACCTTGACTTGGTCAAGGCCTTTGACACAATCCCCCACTCGGGCATCATCGAAAAGCTAACAAAACTTGGTGTAAATCCCTATCTCATCAGGTGGATGGCCAACTGGCTCACAAATATGACTCACAATGTCAAAATACGTGCCTCCACCTCCGACAGCAGACCTGTCACTAGTTGTTCACCAGGGATCTATCCCAGGTGTTTGACATCTACTTCTCAGAGGTCCAGGAAAAGACAAAAGGCCTGTGGCTGTCCAAGTTTGCAGACGACTAAGTTAGGTGCTGTCCTTGACTCCCCAAATGATGTTGACATACTGAAAGAGGGTCTCACAGCAACAAATGACTGGTGCCAAAGTCATGGCCTCAAGTGAAATGCAAAAAAATGTATTGTTATACCATCTGGCAAAAAACCTGGCCCCTACTGGTTACCACATCAACGGTAACCCCGTGAGAGACCTGGGTACTCAGATTGACAACAATCTCACATTCGACCATCATGTAGCGGCAGTGGTCAGAAAAGCATTTTACTTGGTTCATCTCATAAGTAAAGGGATTGCATCCAGAAAAAAGGAGGTTATTACCTCTCTGTACTTCTCCCCCATTAGGCCAATAATTGAGTGTAATGCCCCATTTGGTATGTACCTCTCTAAACATCTGCACCAACTGGAAAGGCCACAGAAATACCTCACAAATAAATCCATGGCGTCCAACACCTGTCCTATGCAGACAGGCTCAAATCACTATCAGTCTGCTCGGTATTGTACAAATTGCTCAGAGGTGATTTGTATTTCGCCTACAAGGCAGTCTCGGACCCTGCCTTACTAGAGATGCTCCATATCCATTAGTCTAACTCATTATCTGCTTGAAAGGCCTAAATCTAATATGCAACATGAACAAAACCTGTTGGAGAGACCGGTTTGTCTCCCAGGGGCTGCCCCGTCTCTTGAGTAGACTTCCCATACATGTCAAATAGAGTACCTCACTGACCCTCTTCAAGCGCAACCTTGATGAGTGGATGGGAAACCACAAATTTGTCTCAGGGGTTCCAGCTGTTTCCCTCATTGACAGGGGTGACAGGTGCTCACTGAGGTTTTTTTTGGGGTAAACTCTTGGCTAAGCTTGTAAGGGCCCCAAGGCCATTAGCCTAGTAACCTCCTATGAAACAATGATCCTATGAAGGGAATAGTTACCGGCCTACAAGTAAATGTATTTCAAGATGACAGGCAACATGGATATAGAGTTAATCAAGCATATCTTTCTAGTTCCTTTTTGACTTCGTGCCTGTTGATTATCAACCATTCCAAAATGGACTCAGATCATTTGCTGCTCTGTATGAGGGACTAGACCCAGGTACCATATGGGATTAGAGGCACCCAAAACAGCCATCATACAAGTAGCCATGGGTGTTGCTTGTACCCTTTCCAGCATCTTGGCAATTGATTGTGCTATCATAGCCCTAATTCTACCCCCGGGGGGAGCAAGTGACCTGGATCACTGTGGGAACCCACTATGCATTCCCTCTTGAGAGATTTTTAAAGTCTACCTCCAAACAACACCATGTTGTGGCAAAACCCCATCTTCCCAGGATGCTGTATGTGATTCCACCCTTCCCACTTGGAATTGTGGCAGCTTGTATCTCTGCTGTGTCCATCCATCCCTCCCAGAATGGGTCTGCCCGCCTTCCTCTACCAGTGCTGATATAAGCCTGAGCCGCTAATTGTTGGGTCACCTGGGCCATAATCAGGGCTTTATCCCTCTATGCTACCAGTGCTTAAGCTGACCAGACCTGATCTACAACAAGTATAACAAGGTCACTAGTGCACAACAGATGGACTCCTTAGCATCAGACATATTCCTGGATGTCATCAGAGGTCTTGACAGTTGTCAGATTAGAGGCTGAAAGCAAAGTTAAAAAATTAGGGAACCCAGGAAATGTATGTATGTGGAGAAGCACATAAGCACAGTTGTAGAACTCGGAGATGAAAGGCAGAAAAAATAATGACCAGTGTGGTAGCAAAGGGTCAGTGCTTGAAATGTTCGTCATCAGAATACATATTTTTGAAGCTGTGGCTCTGTAGTTGAAGGCTACTGTTTACCAATGATATTAATCTAGGACTGACAGAGAATATAGGGAAGGCAATTGCAGTCTGAGTTCAAGTTTGTTAAATGGCCTGAGATGTGGAAGCTGAGTTTCAATGTTAAGAAATACAATGTTTGGTACCATGAAAGAAATAAATAATCTGATGAAAAAATCAAATACTATAACTCATGTGAGATCATGTAGGAAACTACAAAGGCTAACTGAATCCCAAAGTTCATTACTGAGATGTGGTTTCACCCAGTAAAAAATAACACTGCCATTTTACAAGGTTCTGATGCTACCTCACCAGCACTATCGTGAGGAGGTCTTGAGGCCATACCATAAAAGGAAGGCACAGTGTAATTTACAGTGCCTGACAACAAAGATGATGCAGGAAATGGTGAGACTGGTGCATGAAACAAAGATTCCTGGGGTCATTCAGACTTGAGAATAGTAAAGTGGAGAGGGCAGACATATGGTAATCCAAACCCCTTTGTTCGTTAAAAGAATGGTAGAATGGAGCTGGTAAAGCCAACAGAAGAAGAAATAGAAAATGGCATGAGTGGGAGTTGTGGAATGCCAGCTCCTGGACTAATGTGAGGCAGCATCATTACCTGAGAAGGCTGTAGACCAGCTGAAATACTTTCCCAAATAAGGTGTACCGACCTTCAAGTGGGGATGAAAACCACATGTTAAAAGTGAGGGTAAAGATGAGGAGGAGGGGTGGCACAAGCACGTTTGTTGAGGGGAGACAAACCAGACATCTGCTCAATGTGTTTAATTAGTACATCTGACTAAATCTGACAGCTAATAGCTTTCTTCTGCTAGAATGTTATTGGTTTGTATAACAACATGTTACATAAGTCCAGAAATACCACATTTGTTCTGTGTTGCAAGGATTCAGCAGCCCTAGTACACACACACACACACACACACACACACACACACACACACACACACACACACACACACACACACACCCCTTTTGTCCCTCTTACCTTCATAGCTGTCCACGATCCAAGTAGATCCCATCCCTTCGTTCATAGACCATTACATCCCATAGCTGGCAGGTTCAGTAGATCCCATCCCTTACATCCCATAGCTGGCACGTTCGAGCACATCCACCATGCGTGCGAGATCCCCGACGAGACTCCAGCCTGCCGACGTTGCAGTCCGGGTTCGAGCTGTTCCCAGCGACAGTCTATGCAGTTTAAAACTGCATAGACTTCTGGGAGCTCCGTTCTTCATGTTTCCCAGTCTGGACTGCTGCTGAGACAGTCTGCGCATGCTCCAGACTGTCTCAGCAGCAGTCCAGACTAGTGCTCATGCGCGAAAGTCCCCGATTTTTTAATTTTTTTTTATATTTTCTTTTTCTTTTTATTTCTTTATTTTACAGTTGAGGGGGCTGCAGTCCGGCAGTCCAATAGCACGGGCCGCCCCTGCAAAATGGGGGTGGGGGTTCTCTGTGCCAGGTGAAGTGAGCTTCTAGGGTGTTGAGTTTTTTTGTATAGAGAATGAAGGTTTCCTTAAGCAGAATAATTACGCTGCAGCTCGAACAAGATAGATTTATTGTTTAAAATGCACAGATATTCCACAAATAAAAACCAGAGAATTATATCAGATGGTTAAGCGCTTTCATCTGTTTCCACACAGACTTCATCAGAACCAACTGTTATTGCTTTACCATAGTTTAAATACCCAGTTTTGACGCCAAAAAAATTAATTAACTAATTAACTTCTTAAAGATGCATTCTAGTACATAAATGCTTATGCCTTCTAAAATTAACTATCTGCACCACGAATACTAAATATAACCTGATAATGTCTACATAATAACTATAGATAAATGTATATTAAAAATATATTATATATTTTATATTTTAGCAATAGTTTGAGTGCGTATTCAAAAATGTCATGGGAGAAAATTAGTTTAATTGTGGACATGATGAGTTTAGTTTTAGACCACAATTATATTCAATTTCAAGGGGAGTTTTTTAAGCAAAGTAGAGGGGTAGCTATCTCTTGTGCCCCCATCTTTGCAAATCTTGTAATGGCAGAATGGGAGTCAAAATATGTGTTTCAAAGTAAATTTTTCCACCACATAGCGTTATATGTTAGATTTTTAGATGACCTTTTTATTTTATGGAATGGTACGCATGATGAAATAATTTCTTTTATTAAATATATAAATGACACGACTGATTTTTTGAAATTTACATACAATATTAACAAAATGGAATAGCATATTTAGATACATACATAAGTCATACAAGGTATGGTTTTGAATCCAAAATATATAGGAAAAATACATTTTCTAATGATTATATAGAATATAGTAGCAGTCATCCACCATATATTTTTAAAAATGTGGTAAAAGGACAGTGTGTTAGAGCAGCACGTATGTCATCAAGTAAAGATATAATGGAAAAAGAATTACAAACAATATTTAATATGTTTAGTAGCAGGGGTTATCCCAACACTATGTTAAATGATGTAGTTGGATATGTTAAGCGACAATGGGGCATAAAGTTTTACCTCTTTTAGGTACATCATACATTTGCGTTAAAGGAAAAGATGTGAGGAGTCCCCAGTAGCATTTAATAGAGTGTGTGTGATCATGTACACACCTTTTGCAAATCATATAAAGGATATATTGAATAGACATTGGGATATGATAACAATTACTGAAAGTGTAGCCATGGTTTTGGACAAACAACGAAATGTGTATTTAAAACTGCTCCAAATATTAAAAATTGTTAGAGGGCATCATACATCGAGAAATGCAAGAATACTATTAAGGGAACTAAATGTGGTTCATGTAGTCAATGTAGATATATACATGAATCAGTAAGCATGAAGTTAGAGAACATCCACAAGACATATATAAAATGCAGGGCAGGAAATTGTAATACACAACATGTAGTTTATCTTGCCACCTCGTAGCCTGCCCAGCATTTTATATAGGAAAGACCGAGAGGAAGTTCAAAAACGTATATCTGAGCATTATTATAAGATACAGAAAAATGATATGAAGAATGCCTTATATAAACACATACACAGCAGAGGACACGATCACACATTTAAGTTTTCCATTATTGAACACATTGACCGTGCGAAGAGGAGGTAACTGGAAAGTTTACTTAGCATTACTGGAAAGCAAGTGGCAGATATTTACTGACGCCACAAGATTTCCAGGCATAAATGATAGTATCAGCTTGAAACCTTTCCTAATTTTGGAATAAACTATACATTTTGCATTTTCAAATGTAATTTCAATGCAACATAACTGTGTTTTATATTTATTTTAAATTTTTATATTTGTTTATTCTTTATTATTATCTTTATTATTATGGTTAGTCGTAATTAATTGCTATGTTAAATTGTATGCACATCATTGAGAATTCCATATTTATAATACATTTATATACATTATGTTTCTTAGCACTTTATAATGCATTTTATTTTATTAATCTATTAATATTTAATATTTATTAGCATGTATCATCCATGTGTATAATGTATTTTAACTTAGTCTATTTTTAAAATAATTAGAATATATAATATATTTTTAATATACATTTATCTATAATTATTATGTAGACATTATCAGGTTATATTTAGTATTCGTGGTGCAGATAGTTAATTTTAGAAGGCATAAGCATTTATGTACTAGAATGTATCTTTAAGAAGTTAATTAGTTAATTAATTTTTTTGGCGCCAAAACTGGGTATTTAAACTATGGTAAAGCAATAACAGTTGGTTCTGATGAAGTCTGTGTGGAAACAGATGAAAGCGCTTAACCATCTGATATAATTCTCTGGTTTTTATTTGTGGAATATCTGTGCATTTTAAACAATAAATCTATCTTGTTCGAGCTGCAGCGTAATTATTCTGCTTAAGGAAACCTTCATTCTTTAGTCGGTGGATTTTATAGTAGTTTGTTTTTTTGTATAGAGACTTAGCACTGAGCAGTACTACTTTGAAATTTTTTGGTTTTGATTTGCTATGTCAGAAGTACTTTCAGTCTGGCATTGCCTAAAAAGGCACTATGGGTGAAGACAGTGTTTTAGCTAATATTCAAAAGTCTAGTGGGGGGAGGTGCAGACCATCCCTGGCAAAGCACTGTGGTCTGTTGATCATCTCCTTCTATGCTGACAGATATTGCACCCCTTAGAATGATATCAGAAACTAAGCCAATTGTTAAGGTCCTTCATCTTTTGTTCATATTGTGGTGCCTTTTGAGCCTGCTGCTTCAGCTTCCTTACAGTGTTATACTTAGAAGACTGTTCTTTTGGCTCTCACTTTGGCCAAAGGGGGGAATCTGAACTTCAGGATCTCATGGTTGTTCCTCCTTCCTTAGTTTTCCACTCTTCATAATAATCCTTTTATGCTGTAGGTGGTCAATGTGTCATCCCTTAATCAGATCGTTCATTCGCCTTCCTTTTTTCCTTCTATGAAGTCTGCCAGTGAAAAGGTTCTTCACACCTTGGATTTGCATAGCTCAGATATTTGGATGACACTAAAGATGTCCTTCTGTTCTCATGTTGCAGTATTCATAACTGTAGGGAGGTTGCTGTCTGCAGCATCGAACATCCGTATACCAAAGTCTTAGGAGCAGGGGTACGTGCTGCATTGCTTATCAGAGCCATAAACTGATGGCTATAAAAGTGACATCTGCACGTACCCCATTCAGACCTTTTCTGCCGCAGTGATATGGACCTCCGTGCACCAGCTCTGGGAATTAATTTGTTCATTGTTTCAGCCGTCAGATACAGATAAGTGCCCCTTTGGGTTTTTTGTTTTCATATTTATTGCTTTTCAAATGTACAAGTTAACTAGGAAAGGGAAGTGTGCCTGTGAAATACAAATTCCACACAAGGACATGCATGATAAGTGCTTATTTTGTTTAGGTGAATGCCACAACCATATGTCTTGTGATATTTGCAAATCCTTTTTTACCTAAAACGCTTCACAGCCGTCTGGCTGCTTTAAAGCTTTATTTAGAAAAATCAGAGGCTCTGGCATCTAGCGTTATGCTTGGAGGGTGAGATAAGTACTTCCGAAGAGCCACCTCAGGAGA
Source organism: Protopterus annectens (assembly GCF_019279795.1). NCBI lineage: Eukaryota > Metazoa > Chordata > Ceratodontiformes > Protopteridae > Protopterus > Protopterus annectens. The sequence continues at coordinate 1,422,428,870 of NC_056745.1, forward strand.
AGGCCAAGAAAGTTAGGCCTGACACCCTTGTTGCACCTCAGGAGTCTGGTGAGACTCTCAAGGCGGATGTTAGCCCAGGGTCTCATCGGATGCCCGTTTCACAACTAGAACCGGGAACCATGGTGGAAGCTAGTTCGGCAGATACAGAGTACGTCCGCTGAGGTTGATCAGCCATCAGCTCCTGATGGCAAAGGGGAATCATGGCTCGGGGCATCGGCGGAGCCTACTGTAGCCTTTCCATCCTCCCAGGCGTCAGCCTCTAAGTCAATACATGCTTCTACTCCTCTGAAGAGAAAACAGAAATTAAAACATAGGAAACATAGAGAAGCTGAACCAGCTCCTGGATGGGAAGTTTTTTCCCAAAATCTTTTCAGGGCCTTCCAGGCCCTCCAGTCTCGGGTACCTGTACCAACCCCTACACCTGTGCAGGCCTTAGAGGATTCAGAACAGGAGCTCTCTTCCTCTGATGAATCACTTAGCTATTGTTCCCAGATAGTCACCCAAGGACTTCATTGCCCCTGAGGAGGAGGAGACTATTAGTCCTGAATCTCCAGGAGAGGAATTTTCCTTTGGGGACACCATTTCTCTGAGGAGAGAACATTTTAAATGGCAGGCCACAGATGTCTCTGAAACAAAAAAAGAGATACTTTGAATTATTTCTGATGGACCAGCTCTCTCCATCTGCAGTCCCTCCCCTGCTTCCAGCATTTCATGATGCCTTTTCTGGATGCATCGCAGACCCCTGACTCTCGGCCCCCAGCTTCTAAATGTCCAGATAGATTTTATAAAGTTCTTCAGGATACACAGTTCTTATTCAAGAACCCCGCTGCAGACCCAGCAGGTAAATCATCTAGACAACTGCCCTCCACCTGTCTGTTTCCCACTGACAACAACAACAAATGTATGGATCGATTAGGGAAGAAGGTATATACATCATCCAGTCAGAGAATTCCTGAGGGTTCTAGGCCACATGGAATCCCTGATACCCATGCTCCCCTTAGCTAGGCTGCATATGAGGAAGTTTCAGTGGGTGCTGAGTAGTCAGTGGAACCAACATTCACACCCCCTGGATACTCCTCTACCTCTCCTCCCATGCCTGAAAAAAGAGATGCAATGGTGCGTTGCAGTCATATGCCTCAACCAGGGTATATCTTTGCAGACCCTCCCAAAAACTCTTCCCAGATGCTTCAGACCTGGGTTGGGGAGTAGTCCTGCAAACCCACAACAAACAAAATAAAGTTCAGGGAGAGTACTAGCCAAGGGCAATCACCACAGGTTACACTACCATTCCGACCTATTCACAGAAGACGGGGTCACTCACACCCTCAGGTGCTCAACCTCAGACTCACTCTGTGTGATAGAGTTCTGATCCACTTTGGACACCTGTATTCAGAAGACGTACTCAATGTCCTGCAGGAGGCCAGGAAACCTAGTACCAGAAGAAATTATGTGGCAAAATGGAAAAGATTCTCCATGTGGTGTCAAAAGAAAAAACAAGACCCCCCCTTTCTTATTCCTGTACCTATGGTCCTTTCTTACTTGTGTGTGCTTCTACATTCAGGGCTGATCTATTCCTCTATTAAAGTATACTTGTCAGCCATTTCCACCTATCTCCCCTTGGTTCCTCCTTTGGCATCCAGATTAGAGGTAAAACTATTCTTAAGAGGGGTCCTCCATATTAGACCACGCAGAAAAGTGATACCTTCTTCATGGGACCTTATTTTCATCCTTGAAAAACTCACACTACCTCCGTTTTAACCAGCTCACTCAGCATCTCTGAAATTATGTACTTGAAAAACAGTACTACTGGTAGCCCTGACATCCACCAGGAGGATCTCTGAAATCCATCCTTGATGGCTATCCCCCCTTACCTCATCTTCCATAAGGACAGGGTCTTTCTCAAAACTAACCCCTCATTCATGCCTAAAGTGGTTAATGAACTGTTCTTAAATCAAGCCATTTAACCTCCCTGTTTTTTCCCTCAACCTCAAAATCTATCTGAAAGAACCCTGCATTGCTTGGATGTTCATAGGCAGCTTAGGTATTATCTGGCCAAGACCAAGTCTGTTAGAAAGTGAGACCAGATGTTCGTCTCCTTTCACCCAAAAGCACTGGGGAGGGCAGTTTCAAGACAGACTATATCTTCATGCATTTCTAAAGCTGTCTCTGCCTGTTATTCCTTTCATGGAAAGGTTTTAACCACCAATGTGAGAGCACATTCTACTAGAGCAGCTGCCTCTTCAGCAGCCTTTTTCAGGCAGGTGGACTACGCTTCCATACTGGAAGTGGCTACCTGGTCCTCAGTCCATACCTTTACCAAGCACTACAAGTTAGACTTGGTCTCCAGAGCCAGAACTGGTTTTGCTAGGTCAATTTTGCAAGGTCACGTAGACCAGGCCCCTCTGCCTTCCTCCCAGGATCATACCTAAGTCTTGGGTACTCTCCCTACAGTTACGAATACTGCAACATAAGAATAGAAGAACATAGAATAGTTGTGTAAGACCTTACCATAGCCTTAGATGTCCTCTTCCATGTTGCGGTATTCAGCACCCCCCCCCGCTCGGTTTTGCCCATCTGGAGTGACTTTCCATCTAAATAGGACATTGTAACAGGCACATACATTTATTGGGTTCCTTTGGCCTGGTGGCATTTCTGGATCTGAAAATCTTCCTTTCCTTGCCCTCCAGGGGTACTACTGTATGCAGCAGTCATTTCTGAAGGGGGTACATGCACACGTCACTTTTATAGCCACCATCGGTTTATGGCTCTTGTGAAGCAATGCAGCACGTACCCCTGCTCCTAAGACTTTGGTATACTGGCTGGATGTCCGGTGCTGCAGGCAGCATCCTCCCTACAGTTATGAATACTGCAACATGGAAGAGAAGGACATCTAAGGTTATGGTAAGTTCTTACACAACTATTCTTTATTCACAAATCTGAGCAGCTTTCTGTCTATTTTCATCCCAGGTATTTGGGTTTAGCTGTTTTGAAGCAGACCAGCTCTTCCTGGATTTCTAAAGCCATTTTTTTATTTTTCCATGGTAACTATTTCCTCTTCAGTAAAGACTCATTTTACCAGAGCTGTTGCTTCCTGTGGTGCTTTTCTCGAGGAGCTGAACACCAATTCCATCCTCAAGGCTGCTACTCGGTCTTCTGTTCATATCTTCACTAAGCATTACAAGTTGGATGTTATTTCCAAGGCTACAGCTGGATTTGCCAGGGCTATTCTGCATGGGTTTCTAGAGGGCTCTTCAGTGCCATCCCCCCTCCCAGGTTTCCTCTTGACCTTTCCTACCCTCCCATCTGTTAGGAATATTGCAACAGTGATGCAAAAAGACATAGTGTAGTTATATAAAATCTTACCATAACAGTAGGTGTCCTTCTTTTCACTATTGCAGTATTCGCTCCCTCTGCTCTAGCCTGTTGTTCTTGCCCTCCTGGCCGAAGGGTTCTTCTCTCCTTTCTTCTGGATGCACATGTTTTTCCTTGTCCCTTTGGACATTCTGTTCCTCATGGCACTTTTTCCGTTCTGAGTTGTTGTGTCCATACATCACCTTATGCACTACTTCCCTGTGAGGGAAGCATATGTGTGATGTTTGCTTCTATGTACTAGCTGGATGTTGGGTTATCCTTGGCAGGATATCCCTTATGTTAGAAATACTGCAGCAGTGAAGAGAAGGACAACTACTGTTATGGTAAGATTTTACACAACTCTACTTGTCATTATCTCATCTCTATTTGAACCGGTCTTACTTTCCTATACTTTTGCATCAGTAAAAGCAGTTAAGAAACAAAACAAAATAAAAAAAAAAATACATTTTCGTAAAAGTCCTCTTTTAACTCACAGCAAGCACACAAACTGAGATCACTTTCCAAACAAGAAGTATAGCCATTCTGATAAAAACATTCTCCCCACTGGTTATAATGTACTCCGCATAGATCACCAAAACAAAAAAAAGGGGTGGCGTAGCCATCCTCTACTCCAACCACCTCACCATTACAAGTATTATGAAACCTATCCCATCCTTTTCTCCTGCTGAACTACTTACAGCTAACTTTAAAATCAATTACCACACCACCATCACAGTAGCAGCCATCTATAGTCCTCCAGGAGACAACATTCCTCTGCTCGAAAATATTCTTTCATACTTTTCTCAACACATCCCCAATGAAACTATCCTCCTTGGGAATGTCAACATTAACTGGTTAACTCTCAGTAATCCGAACTCTAATACTCATATTAATTTATATGACTTTACACAGCTAATCTCCCAACCTACTCGCACAAACAACTCTCACACATCTTGTACTCTTTTTGACTGGATACTTGTATCTAATCCTTCCAAATATCATAACCCTAAAACCCTACCAAACACCCTGAGCGATCACTCCCTATAAAAGTGCTTATGTTCACTCCCCACTTCTCAAAACCTCCTAGATTTATCACTTCTCACAAACTCTTGGAAACCTTTAATGCCCTCCTCTCTAAAGTAAACTGGAAATTCCTTAACAAACTCCCACTACCTAGAAGAAGCGGTCCTAGCTTTCAACTCCACCTTCCTTAGCATCTTAGACTCACTTGCTCCACCTCACAAAGTCTGAATTAAGGCCACCATATCCCCATGGGTTTCAAAACCCACTTGTACCCTTATGATAACTAGAGACAATTTATGGAAAAAATGGTCACAAACTAAGCTCACTGGAGACTTGCAAAAATATAAAGAGCTTAGAAATCTGACAAAAAAAAAAAAAAAACACGTAAACAAAGATAAAAAGGACTTCTATAACAAACCTCCCACAACCCTAAAATCTAATGCTAAAAACTTCTGGAACTCTATTAACCAAATATTACATCCCGGTAATCTTAGCTCCCCCAATCCATGCCCAGACAAGACATCTGAAGAAACTGCCACTATCTTCAATACCTATTTTATCGATGCAATATCTAAGCTACTGATCCCTAACCCAAACTCCTCTACTACTACTATCTCCCAACTTTTCTGAACCTGCTCCTAATACTATCTCCTCAAATACCCTCTCCCTCAAACCTGTACCTACTAGCTACATAAAAACTCTACTCTCAGTTAAAACCATGCTCGACATCAGCTGACAATATTCCTTCCACTTTTCTTCTACTAGCAGCTGACTCTCTCGCTCTCCCTATATCTATCCTAATTAATCGCTGTGCCTCTGAATCTAAAGTCCCTTCCATCTGGAAACAATGCTACAATCTACCTATACACAAAGGAGGTAACTCCTCTGATATCTCCAACTTTAGACCTATCGCTATCCTCTCCCCTCTCTCTAAAGTACTAGAAAAATGTATTCATAAACAAGTTATGCAGTATCTAATACAGGAAAATCTCCTTGCACCCACTCAACACGGCTTCAGACCCAAACATAACATCACTACAGCTCTATTATCCTTCCTCAACACTGTCTCTATAGCCATGGACGACCATAAACTTATTTCTTGCCTATTCTTGGACCTCTCAAAAGCTTTCAACACTGTCTCACACACACACTTCTGCACAAACTGCATAACCTCAACTTCTCCTCTGATACTGTTGTATGGTTCTCCAGCTACCTCACTAATAGATCTCAATCAGTGAGATGGCACCCTGCACTCTCCCCCTTCTCTCCCTGTAAAAATGGGGTGTACCTCAAGGGCCTTTACTTTTTAATATCTTTACTAATCAGCTCTATACCTCCTGTCCGCAGTCATCTTTAGAGCAATACACAGATGACTCTACAGTCATCATCACAGCCAACTCTCCCTCTAAGCTCTTCTCAGCTACTCAGGCATCTTTTAACTTAGTTGAACCATGGCTGTCCAACAACCAGCTCATCCTTAACCCTACAAAAACAAAGCTGTTACTCTTCCTACCTAAAATGTTCAACAATATTAAACCGTCCTTCTCCATACAGTCCCTTAATAACACTCCCATTCAGGTAGAATCCAGCACTAAGCTCTTAGGCGTAACCATCAGCGATCAGCTTAAATTTGACTTGCATGTTAATAACTGTATCAAAAAGACTCATTCAAAACTAGGGCTCCTTTACCGTAACAAGAAATTCCTTACCTCTGAAGCCAAGATTACTCTGTCTCTTACCTACCTTCTACCCAGTCTAATGTACAATTCTCAATTTCTCACAAATCTTAACTCAGCACTCCTGACTAAACTAGAATCTACCTACAACAAGGTAGCTAGATTTGCTGCCCAACAAACCTACAAATCCCATCACTGTGTCTCTCTAAAACACCTAAACTAGCTTGAATTACCCCACCAGCTTCTTTTCTCTCAGCTCCAGATCATCCATTCTATCCTATACCAGCCTTCCTACTGCCCAGCACTATCCCCACTCATCTCCTATTATTCTCCCTCCAGACCTCTCTGAAGCTCTAACAAAGACCTACTACAAATCTACAAACCCAAGTCTAAATTTAGTGCAACATGTACAGCTATCACCCCACTATTGCCTGGAATAGGCTCCCACTAGAAACCAGGACCCTTACACATCCTAAACAATTTAAGACAGCCACCAAAGAGCACTTTAAAAGTCACTGGTCCTGCCACTGCACTCTCCCTCCTTAACATCCCCTACTTCTCATACCTTAATCTACTTTCTGCCCTTAACTCGCTCTTCTCACTAGCTTTCTCTAATCTTCCTCGACTACTCTTTCTACTGTCTTCTAAAATCTATTAAGCAAATCACCTCAGAGAAACATTCTATTGTAATTGTCTTGCCTTCATGCAACTACATTATGATAAAACTGGGTTTTTGTAACCACTTACCCCAAAATCTATATTCATCTTAATGACACGTTTTCTTTTTATACAGCTTGAAATAGTTTTGCTACACTCTTGATTATTGACACTGTGTAACATTGTATTGCTACTTAATGCCTTGTAATAATCCTGTAACATAGTTGTTTAATGCTAATTTATAATGAAAATGTATAATATGTTGGAGCTTTTCTCCCCGGGCCAATGTTGAAAAAGGGTTCTTCGGTTCAGTCGGACAATCCCGGTCAACAAATGTAAAATAAAAATAAAATAAATAAATAAATAATGGCTTCACCCACAGGCATTGTCTGTTCTAAGGTTAAGATTAGCCAATGTGATCTGCATGTTAGTTTGTGTTATCACTTACACTGGTTGCTGTGTGTTCTTAATCTCATTCCGAAGTCCCTGTTTACACTCGTCAAGGGAACCAGAACTTGTCAGATATCTGGGATGCATGGCTAGGCTTAAAAAGGCCCTTGTGGTCATTAGCCTAGTAAACACCTATGAAATTATAAGATGTAAAAAGCAACTTACATATTTTCAGTAAACATTAACTTTTAGTCTTAAGAAAAAAACGCACTGGCCACCATTAAAAAAATAAACGAGTTGTGCACAGTTGTATTTAATATATTTAACTACTGAGGCTGCTTGAGAGGCAACTATTTGTAGAGGTGTGTGCTGCTTAACATCCTTCTCCACAATGTTCTACCTCATTTTCATCCATTCTGTACTAAGCGAACATAAATGCACTCTGGCATTATGCAGATGGACCTTAAATGAAGCACAGTACTAGGTAGAGGGTGTTCGCTTAACCTCAGCACTGCTTAATGTTCTGTGAGAAAAAAACAATCCCGGACATATAGCTATTCACTTTCCACAGTTTCAAACTTCATTTATTACTGAAGTCCTTGCCAGTGTTTATTTAAAAGTTAATTGCTTTGTTCTTTGTAGATTTCTCTTAGAACACAGTTCTGACTCTCATGATTGTCTGCACCTAGAGAATACCTGACTTCAGTTAGAAACAGGTGCTAATGAAAAAAGTAGGTGGTAACTTGTCAGTGTGAGAAAGAGCTACCATTTTTCATAATATTCATTTTATTTTGCTTTTTAAGCCTTTTTGCCCAGAAAGTTGTCCTATAGTTTACACTAAGAACAGTAATCTAGATGGTAATCTCTATATGAACAAGATTCCTTTTTTCAGTACTTATTTGCAGTTGCCCAGCAGCCATTGTTCACAACATAATGTTAACTTGCTTCTTTACACCCTTTCTTATCTTGCTATAGTGTAAAACTTAGATGACTAAAAAAGTATTTTCTAAATTAGTATCCATAGCGTATACAGCAGTTATTCATAAAACTCCCCAAATCTTACATTTAAAAGACCTTTGACGGCATACTATACAAAATGACCTGACACTATGCAATTTACATCAAGAAAATAGTGTACAAATATTAAGACCAAAAACTGTTTTACTTACATTTATTTCATCGGTCCAGTCAGTGTCTGTCCACACATTAATGACGTAAAGTGTGGTTTTATTCTTTACAGTTATCCCAGTTTTTTGACACAGTCAAACAACTTCCAGTCTTTTTCAGCCATTTATTGCAGAACTGCCATTCACATTTCTAAACCTAACAGCATATTGTCCTAGCCATATTGCCTTGCCTCTGTAATCCATGGGGCATTTTTTTCTGTCACCTCCACCTCATTATTCTCTCACCCCTTCTTTCATTTGTACCTACTATCCCCTACCTTCCTGTACCCTTGCTAGCCTTCTCCTTCCTTTGCATCTATTGTTGTACATCCCTCTTTTATGTGTACTTTCTGATGCATCTCTTTCCTTCTTTGTAATCACGTGTACCATGTCAACTTGTTCATTCACTTCTTTCTTCTTCAAATGCTGTGGATTATATTTTTGTACATCTTTAGATAATTTTGCTTATTATAATATTTTCTCTTCTATTTATGTCATTCCTAATTTCACTTTTTTTGGTTACCTTAGTATTTTGAACTACTATCGCCTTGTATGCTGTGTTGTGTTGCTTCTGCTGTGTATTTCATAATCTTTATTGTTTACTCACTTAGAGCCTGAAATTGGTCTATAGGGATCAGTGCTCTTTCCCTGTAAACAAATTGTAAATAAATAAAATAATTCAGCTAATGAGACTGATATTCTATAGTTCTCCCATTTATTCACTAATTTCACATTATTGCTAGTCTTCCTGATCATATTCATTTCCCAAGGCTGGTCACTGGTTCAAATACAAAGCTTCCCATTCTTCTACTCAGGTCTTGGACGGTTTTTTCTGCCATTCAAGCAATTTTCCTTTAAAACAATGGATTTTATTCCACTGGCAGTGTCGCTCTGTGAGCTTTCTTATTGTCAGAAGATTGATAAACACAGTTACTCCAGCTTGCCGACTCGGTCTTTGTTGCCTAAACTTTTTTTTTTATTTCCCCCATAGCTCGTTGTATATCCACAAATATTCTTGATCCTCCAGAAAAAATAATCTGTTGTCAATTTTCATTCATACCTCAACTGATGGGTTTGGATCCAATCCATTGGCTCTGACTCAGCTGTTGCTAAAGCTCATGGCAGCCAGGAAGTCTCGAGCTTCTTTCTCCATTACCCATAACGCACCGACCCCAATTACCCTAGATCTCATTTGCCGCACCAGTGAAAAAATGTGGTCTTACTGCTACTCTCGAGCTTCATAGCGCTAAGTGACAGTTACATTTCTTGTATACTTCCTTACTGCTTATTATCTTTCTTATAACCCTTAACATACTTTCCATTTTCATCTGTTTATTTAATTTTCTTCCCTCGTTTGTACTCACATACACTCCTGATACTATTGTTAGCATCTCTTCCTCTACCTTGATAGCCTAGTCCTTCATTACTGTTGGTATTTTTCCCATTTATCCTTCTGTCTTCCAAAAAAAAAAAAAACCTTCTGTTTAGTCAATTTTCAAAAAAAAAAACAAAAAAAACTTCTAAATATGTCGGAAAAGCCAACAAGATTTGAAAAATGTGTAAACGGTGGACATAAATTGCCTCTTTCAAATGCCCACACTTAATGCATTTATTGTTTGAGCCCTCTTCACTTGCAAGAAGACTGCTCTATTTGCTCTGTTTGCCACAGTTTCAACCCACAAGCTTAAGTGGAAAGAAAAAAGCTGATTTTGAATGGCCTGCTTCCCTCCTCTTTAAAGAGAAGCTATTTCTGAAGGTAGGCCGTCAAAAGTCAAATCAAAAACATCCTCTTCTCCAAGGCCTTCATCTTCTACCTCAGCAAAGGATCTGGTCTCAACCCTAGATTAAAAGAAATCAAAACTTATAGATCCTACTTCAGCTACAGATCCAAAGGCCTCAAAATCATTTGATCTTTTTTGGCTCCAACTGTTTCCAGACAGGATTCAACAAGTTCTAAAGTATTGGATCCTAAGTTATCAGATGCAATATCACCAAAAATGGCATTCAAATCCTTACCTAGAGTAAGGTACTCTCCCTGCCTGAACCCTGTCCTTTATAGAGTACCTTCACCCTTTTTGCAGCACCACAAATCTACATCTACATTTTCCACGCATTCTTCCAGGAGCCTAACTGAAGAAGACTTGGAAAGACTGGTGAGGAAGATCCTCTTCATGCTGGGACAGATTGAGTTCCATCAGCTCCTACCCTCAGGAGATCCGAATGTCTTCAACTCCCTATTTACAGGTTCCTCCTGTGACTACCTCTGTAGCATTAGAGTCCTTGGATCTGAGTTGTCCAGATCCATTAGTTTCAGATCCAAGGATATCCTTATCCTTGGATCTGAAGTTATCCCTTAGAACTCTGGGTCCTTCGGATCCGGAGAGCTCCTGGACCCATAGTCTGCCTGTGGGATCAGGAGTGTTGCATTCAAATCCTAAATTTTTGAAGCCGTCTCTGCACATCTGAGCCTCAACACTGGGCAACTTGGCTCCAGCTTCCACCTCAGAGAGCTTGCCCTCTTCTTCTCCAGCTCACTTGGCCTTTGAGGCTGCAGAGAGGGTCTTTTCTGCTCCGGCAGTTCTGATGAAACCTTCTGCCTTGGATCCGCAGTCTTCCATGATGACCCAGCACTCAGAGTCTCACCATCTCGTTACACTGAGACAGCCAGTACAGAAGCCCCAGGCTCCTGCTGAGGGAATAGCATCCCACTGAGGAGGGCCACAGAAAGAGGACATGCAAGAGGAAGCACATTGATTCCCCGGAGGAATCCCATCACCAAGGATACAGTTTTTGATGAGGGCAAAGGGTCCCCATGGTCACCTCCTGAAGATGTCTCATTTGCAAACATCCTGGAAATCCTTAAACAGAGAAGTGGCTGGATACCTAGTAACCTGATGCCTGAAGGATCTGTTCTCCTGGATGCTTTTGGTACTTGGCTTTCTATCTCCTGGGTGACTCCATCTGCCAAATAGCTTGCGGACGTGATCTCTTGGTATGTGTGGAAGGATCCAGACATCATAGAACCCATTTCTCAGAGACAAGATCGTATTATGGCACCACCCGAGGACAGGCAGTTCAGGAGTAAGGGAGTTCCTGTTGATGCCATGGTCATTGTGGCAGCCACCAAGAAGTAACTAGCTGAAGAAAGTTTCACTGTCCATCGCCCAACAGGGAGTTGTGGGCGATAGATATGTGAAGCATGTATATGCCTCATCCATTTTTCACTGAGGACTCTCAACTAATTGGCACATTTTTCCAGATTGCAAAGAGATTTGATTAAGATGTTATCAAATACCCTTTCAGGTGCAGTTTTTGATTAAGGTCAGGCCTCTGTGACTTCCCAGTTAGCTACGCTTCAGTCCATATCCAGTTCTTCCATGATGTTGATCTCAAACTTAGCAGAGGGACATGCCTAGATGCACCTTTGTGAGTTTGTGGAGCCTTTCAAGTCCTCTTTCCTTGATGCCCCTTTTGATGGAACATCTTTACTTGGCCCCAAGGTTAAGGATACTATCCAGGTCTGAGAAGGATGGAAAGACCTTGTCCATTATAGGTGTACATTTTTTCAGCCCCTCAATTAACCTTTTCCAGGAATCAATGAGGAGGTCAGAAAATGTGGTTCAAAAAATCTCTGGGTCCTTTCCAGGACTCGTGTGGAGGAGGATCCCACAGAGGCAGAGGGAGGGCCTCGAATGGATGCCACCATCCATGCAGCAGAAATAGCATCCAGAACCAGGGTTTCAGAAGTTCGTTCTTTGACAAACCGTACCAGTACTCCTGAAAGGAGGCCAGATTGCCCATCTCTGGAGGCAGTCAGAGGACAATTATCCCTGCACCAGAGACCCTGGCTAGATATAACAAAAGAAACTTGGGTGCAGAAGATTATTTTCCAGATGATATACAATACCCTTTTCCCTTCCACCTCCACTTTCAAGAAAATTTCCCAGTATTCCAACCAGTCATGTGGAATAAGCAGTAATTCAAATACAAAAGCTGCTAGAAAAAAAGAGTCGTCCAAGAGGTCCCACCAGAACAGATAGAATCTGGGGCTTACTCAAGGTTCTTTTTAGTGCCAAAGAAAACAGGGGACTGGAGACCAATTCTGGGTCTCAACAAACTAAACAAGTCAGTTCAAAGTACCAAGATTTGGATGGTCATGGTTCAGTCCATTCTCCCCTTATTGGGCAAGGATGACTGGATGTGCTCTGTTGACCTTTGGGACATGTACTATCACATAAAGATGAACAGGCAGTTCAGAAGATATTTATACTTCTGGCTGAAAGCCAGCCATTATTAATTCAGAGTACTGCCCTTTGGATTCACCACAGCCCCTAGGGTGTTTACCAAGAGTATGGCAATAGTAGCAGCTCACCTGAGACTGCAAGGATTCCGAGTGTTTCCATATCTAGATGACAGGCTTATTACTGCTCTGACCAGGCATCAACTCATATGTGCAAGAGGCCAGTTTCTCCAGACCTGCTCTCATCTGGGGATAACCATAAACTACAACAAATCTCATCTAGAACTGACTCAGAGTTGAGAGTTTATTGGAGTAATTCTTAATACAGAAACAGCCAGTGCTTCCCTTCCATTACTGAGGGTTCAGAATCTAAGACTTCGTCAAAAAGATAATCTGCAGCACCGCAATTTCGGCCTGACTGGTTCTTCAGGCTGTAGGATTAATGGTAGCAACAATACTGTTGGTACCACTTGTCACAAAATGAGATACTGCTAGCACAGCTGTCTAGAATTTTTTAAATAAATTATATGTCATTTGTGAATATCAGCATGATTCATATAAGATATTTGTTACAAATGTATTAGAACTGTATGTCAGTTGTATATCAAACTGCTGGTACTGAAGTGCGTGTTGAAAAGTTTTTTTTGCAACAGAAATGTACCTGCACTATTGTAAGTGTTTAGATGTATATATTTTAACAGTGGAAACTGGAATACAGAAGGCTAACTCCAGAAAAATAGCTGAAATTAAATTACTTTATGGCCAGGTCGTAAAAAGATGTTATCTTTGTTTCAGTGCAGCAAGAGACACAGTATCTAAAACTAGGGAGCTATCTGTATTGTCTTGGAACTATTTTATTGCTTTATGACTTCCACCATTTGCCAAAGATCTGAGGTCTATGTATTTTCATTGGTAGATGCTAACTACTTCTAGCTTCCAACATTGGGGGGTTTCACCTGGGATATAGTCAGATGACCAGAAATGATGTCATTCTGCAAGCTATCCCAGCAGTAATGTTCGAGATATTAATTTAAGAAATATCTGAGAGAGACAGAGCACTCTAGTCTGTCTTGGACCTGACAAGACCCATTCACCACACATCTGCCTTGCTATGAGTAAGTCAGTCTAGGGAACAGTATAATTCTCTTAGATACAGTCAGGAATATAGAAACACTCAGTTTAGATGTTTTTCTTTACTTGAGACTGTCCTGCAATGTTTTAAATATTCCTGTGATTTTGAACGCTGATGCCACTGTAATTATGTACTGAGTATTTTCTTGTTCTTTTATTATTTGTTATTAAATATATTTAAACATTTCATTGTTGCTGATCTGTCTAGAGATACTTAAGTTCTGAGAGTACTTGCATATTTATTTGGTGACACTGTGTAGGCCACTCCTAATAGTTTTGCTCTTGGTCAAACTACCATTTGTATTAACAGTAACATTACACAGTAAGATTGGACACCCTTTAAGGGCCTTAAAGTAGCTGATAAGGAGTTGGCTGGTGGCCAGGCTGATACTAAAGCAATACTAATATGTTCTAGTAATGGAAGATCAGATCTGATGGCAACACTGTTATTAGAGCATAACCAAGCAGCAGATTTATATTTTGCACAGACAGTGGTTTTCTAGCAGTAAGACGGACAGGACTACACAGTCCTTCCAACACATGGAAAAGCTGTGCTGGTCAGTTTGATGCTACAGCAATCTCCCTAAATATAAATGTTTCCTTTTTATGAGAGCTTTCAGAATGGTGAGCAGTACAGTGCTTCTTCAAATTAAATATATTACTTCACCCACCTGCCTGATACAACAGCACTCCAAGTTGTGCCTTTTCTGTCACATGCGATGGAGAATCATGGTCAAGCCATGGTTCACATCTCCTAGTAGAATTAGGGCATTCATGACTTTGGCCTCAAGAATCTAGTGTCAATGACAAAGACAAATTGTAATCCTCAACATAGCTTCTAGAGAATCATCACTATCTCCTGACAGGTGCTGTTGAATCATGGAAGAAAAGCTCTGGGCTACTTTGGTTACTAGGACATATTAGCTTAATATCCAGATGAGAAGAACTACAGTGTAGGTGCTCCAGACAGAAGGAAAGAAGGAAGTGGTCAGACCAAGAGTGGCTGCACCACCAGGAGTGATGTCTTCACATACAATAGGAAGACCAGTTCTAGTGTATGAAGTCATCTGTGTGCTGGAGAAGTAATAACCTGAGCAAACCCAGAGTCTTTTATAATCCAGGAAAATTCTTGTTGAACAGCCACTGACACATCTGTAATCCAGAGATTGCATTCTTAAAGTACAGTTAAGCATTGGTGACCAATAATTAAGTCAAGAAGAAAGAGTGAACCCTTGCAGAAATGTCTTCACACAACTGAATGAACATTGGAAATGAGAAACCCAGAATTTACTCCTGCAACAAAGATGTTTAAAAAAAAAAAAAAAAAAAGTTTACCTATATGCACCTGTATCACTGTAAACAGTTACCTTACCTCCCCTCACCTCTGATCCTGGGATACTGCATCACTAGGAAGTCTGGTGGAATTGCAGAGGCCAAATAAGGACCGACATTGTCATCCAGCCATGTCTGAATAATAATGCCCATTTGCATTTTAGCAGTTATTTTACTTTGCATGGTGTCAAATTCTCAGAGTAGACTGCCTGCATGATTGTAACAGAGTACCACAATCCTCGGTGCAATCTGTAGTCCATGTTAACTAAAATGAAGCTTAATGCATAATGTTCCCTTCTCAGTGCATTATCTCTTGCAAGCAACATAAGCAATGTATTAGAATCCCCAGTTTTTAATCAAGTTTTCCACTGAACTTCATTCTCCTCTTCTCCCATGAAAATTCTGTAACCATTTAGTATAGAAGTTGAACAGTCTAAAGTAGTCTGGCATGGTGATGCTAAGAGCTAACCAGTTAAGTTCAGTACAGTTTGTAGTTAGAACCATTTTGACAGAGCTGAAGCTAGCAATTCTGGTATTCTGCCCTGTTTCCAGTTCTGATGCCCCCCTCAACTTTTAAGTTAAGGAGCAAAAAAAAATCTTCAACAGGGGAAAAAAAGAAAGCTTTTTCTTCCTTCCATTTAAAATGTAGCAAACTATTACAAGCAAGCAACTTCTTACAGTTTATACCACATGCAAAGTACTAAACCACTTCAGTCCTGACCACAAATGCAGTATTGGCATTCATTTTAAATGCCAGAAAAAGCCATAATGATCAATTTGCATGTGCTGATTGTGTCCCCTTACACTTTGCACCTGGTATGGCTGCCATCTAAACCCCACCCTGGTTATGTCACTGCATTTTTATTTAGTTATATCTGTTTGTATTACTCTGTGTAGTGTTGCAAATGTGTTCTGATTTATTTCATTAAACTTTAGTAACATCTACGAGTGGAAGACCTGTTTCTTAAGCTATTATTACAAAGTAAAATGCTATTATAATCTTATTCATAATAACTGCATTTTATACTTGGTTGCAGCTTGCAAAACCCTGTCACATACATATTATAGCATTTTTTGCTTAAAGTGCATAATCCGCTGTAGTTTTGTGGACTGACCTGAAAGCCCCTTATTTAACTTTCCAATTATATTAAAACATTTAGGTTGTGCTATCTATGTTTGAAGGTTATTGAAAGTGTTCACGTGAAAGGATGTTGCTTGTGTTATCTATACCCATGATATTTCTCCTACTGCTTTCATTTGTCACAACCAATTAAGTGGTAACTTATTAATAAGCAGGCATGGAAGGTCTCCACAGATGCTCAATTAGAGCCCTGTGTAGTCTGCAAGCATTGGGTTGAAGAATCCCTTGTGAACAGGATGCACTAATAAAATTCTAAATTGCATTTCAGCAAAAAAGAATGTACCAAGATGGAAATTTAGAAACTGAGGGAAACTAAAGACTGATGGGTGCTTTTAAGTTACCTGCTTAAAAAGTTTTTTTTTATCTTTTGTTTTAGCAAGGGATCCCTTAGACATGTCCTACTCACTGTCATGTCTGCATTGTCTTTGACAGTTCTGCCTCTACTGGGATCCTGTCCAGTACATCATCTACCTTTTCTGTAGTTTTACACTTGTTAAAAAAGTGTCTTACTTTTGTGAAGTACAAAATGTATTTTATTTATCATTTTTGTACATTTTAGGTAGGATTGAACTTAGTTTCTAGAATTTCATTTCACTGTATTTTTATTTTTGTGGATATGTTGCTTCACTAGGGACGGCTTGCACCTGTCACCCCTGGGTTTTCGAATACTGGCAAAGGCTCTTGCCTCCCCCATAGTGTCTTTTTTAGGCAAGGCTCAAAAGACAAACCCACCTCCATAGACAACACAAAGAACAAAAAAACTAAGGTAATGCTGCTCAACGCCAGAAGTCTAAACCTCAAGATGCACGCACTCGAGACTCTCCTCAGTATGGAGAATATCGATATCTGTGCAGTAGCCGAAACCTGGTTCAAGGCTCCCGAGAGCACCCTAGCACTAACAGGTTATACTTCATACCATGCTTTCTGCCCCCAAAACTCAGACTGAACCACAAAAGGAGGGGGAGTATCCATATTTATCAAAGATACCCACACCTCCAGGTTAGTGGCACTGCACGAAACATCGGATACCATCCATGTGCAACTAACAGTGGGCAAAACTGCATTTCAGTTTGTAGCCTGCTACAGACCACCCTCCAAAACATAGGAACCTCACTCTGCTTTCCTGCGAACACTGGAGAATATGAAGGTCTCTCCAAACACCATTATATTGGGTGACTTCAACTACCTAAACATTGATTGGGAAAACTACTCAAGCCCAAAACCCTCGCCCAATGGTTCCTAGAATTTATAAACTCAAATGCTATGGAACAATTGGTCACCACTCCCACAAGAGGGGAAAACATATTGGATCTGGTCATCACCAACATGGGGTCTCTATGTTCCACACCAGAAGTATACCCCTCATTGGTAAGATCAGACCATAAACTAATCTCACTGGACATCCGTATTCCATCCCCACCCCTAGCCAAGGAAACCACGGTGAAGAACTTCTCAAAAGCAAACTTATCACTTCTCAAAACTGAGGTGGAATCCTTCATAGTCCCCGGGCCAGTGGAAAATATGGCCCAAAATGCAGAATCCTTTACAAAAGCATTCTATGGACACCTACAGGAATGCATGGAGCATGCTATCCCAAATAAAACCACGACTCACTCCTCCAAAGGCAGGAGACCTATTTGGTGGACCCTTGCCATAAATAAGCTATACAACAGAAGGAGAAAGCTACTACATGATAGAGCAAAATCCCAAAAAGGGAAGGCATCTCTGAGCAGTACTAGCAAGAAACTACGATCCCTCATAAAATCATCTAAGGCCAGCTTCGAAAGAAAAATTGCATAAGACACTAAAGATAATCACAAGGCCTTCTTTAGTTATGTCAGAAACCTGGGAGGCAACTCCCAGATATGCTCTGAGTTAGTGCAAAATGACAAAAGATACACTGAACCCACAGACATTGCCATCATCCTGGCAGAAAGGTTCAGTGCAAACCCCCCCCTTCCCCCCCAAAAGAGCAAATGTCTATCCCAACAGAGTGTAGCCTTTCTGAGGTCACAGATGCACAGGTGAGAGCTGCCCTCTCCAAAGCAAAAAAACACAGCATCAATGGGACCAGACGGTGTCACGGGCTGCATCTTACACGAGCTCCAAGAAGAACTAAACCCTCATATAAAGTCACTGTTCAATCTCAGCCTTACTACAGGATATGTACCCAAGGAATGGCGTACAGCAACAGTGGTCCCACTCCACAAAGATGGTGCCACAACAGACCCCGGAAACTGTCGCCTTATAAGCCTGACTAGCCTGGTCTGCAAAGCTATGGAGCATATCATCATGGAAATCATAAACAAAGACATTGGGAACCTCCAGACACTGGATCCTACCCAATTCGGCTTTGTTAAGGGCAGATCTTGCCTCTTGAAGCTGGTCGACTTCTTTGAAACAGTTACCAAAGCCATAGATGAAGGGAAGGTAGTCCACACAGCCTACCTGGACCTCGCAAAAGCCTTCGACACAATACCCCACTCGGGCATCATAAATAAGCTCGAAAGACACAAAAGATCCAAAGTAGCAGGTGAAGTTCGCAAAAAACAAAATGCAGGCCACAGGACACCACTTTAATGAAATGAAGCGCTTTTCGTCTGCTTCATAAGCAGACTTCTTCTTGGAAGAAGTCTACTTATGAAGCAGATGAAAAGTGCTTCGTTTCATTAAAGTGGTGTCATGTGGCCTGCATTTTGTTTTTTGCGAACTTCACCTGCTAATTTGGATCTTTTGTGTCTTTCCTGGTTTAAATATTGTGTGATTTTAAAAATCATAAATAAGCTCACCAGCTTAAATATCAACCCGTATGTCACAAGATGGGTTGCAAACTGGCTCAGGGATAGAACCCACATGGTCAGAATAAGAGGTGCCATGTCAGACTCTAAACCAGTTACAAGTGGCGTCCCACAAGGCTCAGTCCTGGGACCTCTCTTGTTTGGTATATATTTCTCCGAGGTACAGGCTAACATGGGTGGACTGTGGCTGACCAAGTTCACAGATGACTGCAAACTGGGTGCCGTAATCGACTCTCCAGCTGACACAAGCATCCTCCAAAAGGGTCTCACAGAGACTGATAACTGGTGCCAGAGCCATGGCCTAAAGCTAAATGCCAAAAAGTGCATAGTCATCCCCTTTGGGAAAAAAGTGCCCACAAATTACCACATAGGTGGTAATCCATTAAATTAAGTACGGAAGAAGTAATTAGGGACTTGGGGACCCAAGTAGATAGCAATCACTCCTTTGACAATCACTTTGCCAAAATGGTTAGAAAGACCTTCTATATAGCCCACCTTATCACGAAGGGGTTCACATCTAGATCAAGAGAGGTCATTGTGCCCCTCTACTCATCACTTATCAGGCCCATAATTGAATACAATGCCCCATTTGGGATGTACCTTACCCGACACCTGCAGCAACTGGAAAGACCCCAAAAGTACCTCATCAGGATCAAGGGGCTCAAACAGATGCCCTATGCAGTTCAGCTATAGAAACTCCAGCTCTACTCAGTTGCGTACCGCCTACTCAGAGGCAATCTGCGTCTGACGTATAAAGCCATGTCCAACCCAGAATTAATGGACATGCTTCACCTCAGGAAATCCAAATCCCTTAGAGCTACACGCTCCAGGGGCTTGAACCTCAGCACAGAAATAAATAGGACATGCTGGAGGGACAGATTCATATCCCAGAGGCTCCCCTCACTCTGGAACAAAATCCCATTCCATGTTAGGCAGAGATCCTCATTGACCCTCTTCAAGAGAAATCTTGACGAGTGGATGGGAGATCGTAAGTTTACACCTAGGATCTCTTCTGTGTCCCTGCTTGACAGAGATGCAGTAAACTAACATTAAAAGGGCTACCTTCTGTGACCTACTATACAGAGGCACAGTCAACTAATCTAAAAGGGTGGCGAAAGCCAAACAGACTCTGGCTAGGCTTATAAATGCCCTAGGGCAGATTGCCTAGTATCAACCTATGAACCTATGTTATTTTAATATTCTGCAGATTTGAACCAAATAAATTACATTTTATCATTACTCGTACAATTGTTTTGCTCCTTGCATCACAACTTTTTCATGCTGTGACTGTTGAATATTTTATATAAGCCATGAATCGTGATCTTGAACTGAGGGATTACTGTTATACCTGTCATTATTACCCATGAGTTTTTTCTTTTCTGCACTGCTTCAATTTCTGTCTAAGGATGGTGCTGGCAGTTTCAGTGGTTTGATAGGTGACTATAATGGGTCCCTATCTGTCACTTTAACAGGTGAGCACCAAGTCTTGTATACCCTGTTTTGCTAATGGAGCATGAGCTGTGGTGTGATCTGAACCTATACTCCCTGCAGCACGCAGGGCAAAAGTTAGAATGTTGCTGGGAGCATGTCGATGTTTGGAGTGACAATCTTGATCAGGAGAAGTATTATGCTTTTTTCCAGCTGTTGTGAGATGGCCAGTTATATGTCCTGAGAGATCTCAGCAGCAAGTGGTGGACAGATTGTGCATACAAATCTACATCACTGCACAATGAGCTTCATCAATTCAGCAGTATGTGATGCCCAGTCAGTTCTTCTAGGTCAGGTTGATTAATGTCACCAAATAGGCAGGGGTATTTGCCAGTGGTAAGTAGGTTGATGACCAGGCCTATTCTGACTTATGTCAGGGACTCATGCTAACAGTGGGAGGGGTCCATGTTACCCCTATTGGCCAGTGTGTGCCCACCATAAAGTCCAGCAGCCCTATGTCAGTAAATACTGTCTTGATGGTGTCTGGTTGCCCAACTTGGGTTACCTGGGGTAGCTCTGTTGAGCAAAAGCTGAATTCAAAAAACAATCAGTCAGCGAAACATGAAGTAAGAATTGCTACATTCATTGTAGGTTCGCTGATAGTATGGAGCTTGGATGTAGATGAGATGATAAGGAAGAGGCTAGATATCTTATACATCCCGGAGACGAGATTGAAAGGGAGTGCAGTAAAGCCACTTGGCATGATGGGATCCAGCGACTACTACTCGGGAGGAGGACAGGCTAGAAATTGTGTGGGAATTGTGGTGTGGGAGAAGCTTCAGAAAACCTTGAAGGATGTCAGCAGAATGGGTGACAGACTCATGGCAGTCAAACTCCAGTGTAATGATAGAGCAGTGTTCATAATCTTGCCTATGCCCCACATCAGGTTTGTGATAGTGAGGAAAATCATGCATTCTGACAGCACTTGCAGACCATACTAGGTTAAGCAGGACAGCATGAATTAGTGTTGATAATGGGTGACCTGAATGCACATATCAGGACAGACAGAGCAAGATATGAGGACTGTCTAAGCCCACATGAGTGGAGTAACAGGAACAAGGAAGGAGAGGCCGTTCTAGACTTGTCTGGCAAATACCTTGATGGTGACCAACAAATGGTTCAGCAAGAGAGAGAGAGTCACAATATTACATACAACAGTGGTCAACATGCAATTTAGATAGACTTCCTCGTATTAAGTAATAGACAGAGGGGTAGAATCAGCAGTTGTAACGTCATCCCCAGGAAAACAATCAGCCCACATCATAAACCACTGAGTGACGCAATCAAGTTGCAAGCAGTGGTCAGAAAAGGCTTCAGTGTCACAGAGACCAGGCTGAAGACCTGAAAGTTGATCGGAGAGAAAGGACAACAGTATAAGGAATTACTCGGGGCTCTAGCACCTCAAGAAGAGGAGAAAATACGTGGAGTTGAAGAAGAATTGCAGTGCCTCAAAACAGCATGTTTGAGGACTACAGAAAAGGTATGCTGAAGAGCCAGGTATGGAAATAAGGTACGTAGGGAAGGCTGGTGGTGGAACTCAGACATCTGTGAAGTTATCAAAAGAAAGGAGTGCAGGGAAAAAGTGGGAGATAGAAAACATGGGCCATGTTAAGAAGGAGGAGCTCTGAGCCCACTGCTGTTCATATTGGTTTTGGACTTCATTATCAAACAGGTCAGAGGGGACATAACAAAGTTGTTGCATGCAGACTATGTTGCAGGCAGACTCCGAGCAAGAACTTTAACAAAGAATAGGGGAATGGAATGCAAAACTGAAGGCACAAGGCATAAGCTTATAAAGGCCCTTGTGATCATTAGCCTAATAAACATCTATGAACCTATGCATGAAATTGACTGTAGATAGGACAGTTGTAGTGGCAGCAAGTGAGAGATATCAGAAGAAGCTGAAACTTGATAGACGAGAAAGTAGTGGAACAGAGTAACAACTTCAGTTGTCTGGTAGGGGTGGTTGAAGAAAAGAGAAGTTTGAATGAGGAGGTTAATACTAGAATCAGAGGAGCTACAGCCAACTTTCCCATGATGTCAGGTGTAGTGTATGCCAGAAGCATGTCAAAGAAGCTGAAAAGTAAGGTGTACAAAACAGTGGTGTGACCACTACTACTCTATGGTATAGAAACCTGGGCAGTAAAGGCAAGAGCAGTTGAGAAAGCTAGAAGTGATGGAGATGAAGTGCCAGAGTAGGGTGGTAAGATGTGCACTGTGAGACAATTGAAGAAATGAAGACATAAGAGGAGAAGCTAAAATAACTCCAGTTGCAGAAAAGGTCAGAGAGAACATATTATGGTGGTTTGGCCACATGCAGAAAGGCAGAAGACAGTTTGGTGAAGAAGATTTCGGACTGACAGGAAAAAATAAGACTAATGCCTCAGGAAATTCAGCTGCACACCACACAATCCTTTATTGAAAAACACCAGTTAAGTGCTGTTCTCTAAACAATAAAAAATTCATCAGAACTAATAAAACATAAAATACTAGTGAACGTAAGACTTTTGACATCATGTCACATGCAAAAAGCTAACCCAATAGCCTGAAAACCTCCCATTTCTTCTAATTTAAAGAAACTTCTCCATCTATTAAGTCACCTAAAACAAAGCGGTACATATCTTGAATAGATTGTAACAAACCAGTTATCAAAGTTTAAAGTGGAACGTTTTGTTTAGGGAACGAAAGTGCTTAACAGGTTTTTAATAATGGATCATGTGGTGTGCAACTGCATTACCTGAGGCATACATTTTTTGCACAGTTGAATATTTTTTTTAACTGGTTTTCTTTATTTTTTAGTTAAAAACTGACAGGAAGAAGGCTAAAGGAAACAGAGGTGTGAGAGAAGACCTGCAGCAGTCAGGCATGAGTGTTGAAGAACGTAGGAGAGTTGCATTGAATAGAGAGAGATTGTGACAGTTGACATGACATCTTGACTCCATGTAGATGGTGATGACTGAGTTCTTCCCTGACAACGTTGCCACTATAAGATCGTCTTTCTCTTCTGTAGACCTCCACAGACACTCCAGTAGTCCTTTGCATGTTTTTTCATTCTTCTTAGTGCTTAATGTTCTCCATTATGTTAATTTCAAAAATGTACTCTGACTTATGTGATGGACCCATGCTCATCTAGGTTAGTTCTTGGTAGTGTGGTCTTGTTTGGCTCAATCATTTATTGAATACTTGAGTCCTCTTTGTTACCCATGTCCTCAGGAAATCATATCCAGTTCATAGTTTCTTCTGTAATTTCTGCCCAATTTCAAGCATACCTTCTTTTCAGATAACATAATCAAGAAAGTTGTCTCCGCACGGCTTAAGTCCTGTGTTATGGTCACTGACCTCATGGACTCTTTTCAGTCTAGCTTTCATACTTGCTGTAGTGCTCAAACTTCTGTTATGCATTTGATAAATGGTTTGAAGCTGGGATTGGTATTCCATTTGGTCCTGTTGGATGTGTGCTACGTTTGATGTTTTTGATCATTTTCCTTGAATGAGGGACTAAAATCTTGCTGTGGTCTGTTCTGTATGGTGCTTGAGTGATTTTTCCTGTCTCGTGTGCCATGCCAGATGGTAGTTTTGAGTCTGAATTCTTCTAACCTATACCCACTTGGGTGTTTACAATATGCATGCGTCCACTAGCAGACCTTGTTCAGGGATAGTTCTAATTTACCATTTCTATTCTAATGAATACCCCTCACTCCCTTTCCTTCCTTCAGGATAAAGGGGCATGTGGGCATTACCTGACCCTTGCTGATGATATGGAGGCCATTTATTAACTGCTGAACTGAGGTCATGGATGTTCCTGACACACTGAGAGATTCATCTGTTGCACCTCTTCATCTTTTACATTGACTACAGACTTGAGATTGTAACTAAGGTATTTGGTATATGTATGATCCTGGACAACTTTCTGACATTTGCACATTTACTTCCACTAAGAGACTGGTCACCAGTGGGGTACCTCAGAGCTCCACGCTGCAACCGCTGCTGCTTGGTGTGTGTGTGTGTGTGTGTGTGTGTGTGTGTGTGTGTGTATATATATATATATATATATATATATATATATGTATATATAAAATAATATACATTTCAGACGTAAAAGCTAATGTCAAGGGCCTTTAGCTGACCAAGTTTGCAGATGACTGCACATTGGAAGCTGTCATAGATTCACCCCCCTCCATGACAAGAGTATCTTACAAAAGGGTCTAACACAGACATATGACTTCTGCCAAAGTCATGGAATAAAAATGCCAAGGAATGCATTATATTGCCTTTTGGGAAAACTGCTACCCAGGTTAATTACTCCATCGATAAGAGAGGTCAAAGCAGTTGAAATTAACACTGGTTAGAGCTTGGTTGTGTTGCAGAAAATCTCGGATCTGGTTTATCTGGTGTGTACAGATCTGTTTAATGGATTGGACTGCTGTCCTAGTCTTTGTTTAAATAACTCTGTATGTTGCACTGACCAAAACATTTTGTTGGCCATTTTGGCTTACATGCCGACACTGTGAACAAGGTTCTATTTCTTATTTGGCTTCTTAACAGTATCTTGAAATCCCCACCCTCCCACCCTTTTGTTGTTGTGGTGGTGGTTTTAAAAAAAAGTGTTTCTGTCTTTCACCCATAGTGGTAATCTGACTACCTAAGCCCCTCCCTATCTCTTTGATTACTATTGTCAATTGTGGTAAACCAAGTACTTTTCCAACCCACACGATGTTAGCATAATAAAAACTTTTAATCCACGCTTTTGTAACCAAACTTCTTCAGAGTAAAATGTACATTCTCTACATCACATTTAAAAACAGTTTTGAAATGCCTCTGCACCAATAAACACATCTTTTCACTTAAACAATTACACAATTAATCAATAATATTTCAAAGCTCAGGAAATTATTTCCTTATATAGAATCTCTACCGTCTTTCAAAAAACATTTAATGTTAACAGCATAATTTTTAATGTTAACAGCATCATTTATACCAAGTTTTTTATCTGAATTTAAGCTGATTTGCCATAAAGCCTCCTTTTGTTCAAGATTTGTTTTGAAATTGCCACCCCCTAAAATCATCACTTCCTTGCTTCAGCACAGAAAACAAAAATTGTATTGATTAATTGTGTAACTGTTTATGTGGAAATATGTGTTTATTGGTGCAGAGGAATTTCAAAACTGTTTTTAAATGTGATATAGACAATGTACATTTTATTCTGAAGAAGTTTGGTTACAAAAGCATGGATTAAAAGTTTTTATTACGCTAACATCATGTGGATTTCACTATGTTCTTCTGCATCCTCCAGTCTGTTTTTTTTTTTTTTGGTTGTTGTGGTCATCCAGGAGTATTTTTACTTTTTTACTTTTCCAACCCATTGGTTTACATTGATCCAGAATACTGAGTGAGCACTCAGCAAACAAGTATTACTTGAGATAACATCCCTTACTACAAATCATTTTCAGAGAGCTCCCATCTGTTTAACATCCCTGCAATAATCTGAGAGGGTCCTGAATAAATCCTATGCTATTCTTGACAGATAAAATATTTATTTTACCATTTTTCACTTTCAGTGCTCTACTTGCTGATTTGTTTTTACACTTTAAATTGTTTTCAAGTACTCTGATATCGTACTGTCTGATTGCTGAAAACTGCACTTTTGAGAAGCTTTACTGACAGTGTTACTGTGTAATTTGCTACTTTGTATTTTTGTTGGTACTTAATTGTTGTATTGTCCCTGGTAAAGGGCCCTAATAAAACACCCTTATTAGTTTGCATCAACAAAACACCCTTAATAGCCTTCTAACCTCAGTACACCACCCTCTTGTAGTTCACCAAAGGATTGGACTGTATGGATATGGAATTTCCTAACTTTCCTGTAACCAGCCTGGTGAATACAGGCATCTTGAGACAATGTGTCAGTTGTCTTATGCTTACTGACAAACACTTACTCCATAAAGAGATGTTGGTACACAATGCCACTGGAGGATGAACTTGCATACAAGTGCACATCAGGTTGTCAAAACCACACATACAACATCCAACTCACATAGCACACAACACACCCATAGAGTGACATATTCTGTGGCATTAAAAACGATCTTCTAAATAACAAAGATTGCTTAGAGTGTCTGATGTCAAAGCTATGCCTCAGCATGCCCAAGCCACTCAGAAAAATCAGCAGCTAACACTGTACATACTGTCACTCTGAGTAGAACACCAAGTCCCTAAAGCAAGCACACACACTTCCCAGGACTCTTGTCATAGGGGACTCCATTGCAAGATGTACTGATGCCCCTGTAACCAAGCTGAACAAGGAGAAGGTAACTGTTGGTTGCTTATCTGGAGCCAGGATCTGCCAAATCACCTTTACACTCAAGTCATTATGCTACAGGTACCAGTATGATTCCATCATGGTCCACGTAGGTGTAAATGACTTGAGGTTTACCTCCCTGGACTATATGAAGAACAGACATTATGGAGCTTTCAGACTGTGTGTCTCAGGCTAGTATGACCCTAGCACTGAGCAGCATATTGCCGTCGCTGAGGATGCTGCCACAATATGAGCAAAAAATAATTGATTTCAACAATTGGCTGTCTTTCTGTTGTCATTCTAAGGGGATCCATATTTGTCAACTTGGGAGGACATGGTTAACCGACCGTGTTGCTTCACCAGGGGTGGCCTGCACTTTCCCCGCTAGGCTTTTGAATACTGGCTAAAACTTTATCCATCCCCATAGTGTCTTTTTTAGGCAATGCCAGAATGACAAACCTGCCAACATATCAAAAAGCAACTCATCTGAATTTTGGTGTATTGCTGCACAACAGCAGGAACCTAAATAAAAAAAAAACTGTACCCCCTGCAAGCCCTCCTCACACTCGAGAATATAGACATCCGTGAAGTTACTGAGACATGGGTTAAAGAGGCAGAGAGTACCCTGACAGTTCAGGCTTTTAGTGCCTACCACACTTTTAGACCTGTAGCTGCACAGACAAGGGCAAGTATACCTCTAGGATGGTCAAACAGGATAACTTTCTGGAGTATCTCCATGTGCAGTTCACCACAGACAAAATCCTCTACCATATCCTTGCCAACTGTAGGTCACCCTCCATGTCCCAAGAAGCTCACAGTGCATATTTAGACCTACTGGAGACACTTGCTATTCAACCTAATACCCTACTCAAGGAAGACTTTAGTTACCTCTCTGTAGACTGGAAATCCTACATGGTCTCACATCTACAGGCACAGAGATTCCTGGATTTGTAAATGCAAACACCCTTGACCAAACAGTGAAAACTTTTGCTAGAAGTGCCAACATACTGGACCTTGTGCACACAAATATGTGAGAACTCTGCACCCCCCCCCCCATGTCTCATCCTCCCTGGTAAGGTCTGACCATAAAGCTGTCTCCTTTGAAATCAAAATAGCTCCATGATACCATTAAAACCAGTAACTCTTATGAACTATTCTAAGGCAACTTACCTGTTATTAAGTGATAGTTTGTCAAAATACAGTACCCCCCCCCCCCCACACCCAGAGAACACAGCAGCTTATGCTGAATTGCTCTCAGAAACTCTGTACAATGACATCAGTGGCTGCATAGAGGCTTCTGTACCAACTAGAAGTAAGACCAAGATTAGCACCATTAACAAACCGCCCTGGTGGCATCTCAAATTAAACAGGATATACAACAAAAGGAAACAAATTGTGGCAAAAATCAGGAAGGTTAATTCCAATAAAGATTAAAACTCTCTCATCAAATTAAATAAGACAACTGAGAGGGTTAATAGGTCAAGCAAAGCCAACTTTGAGATTAAGCTAGCCTTCCAGGTGAAAGGTAACAATAAGGCCTTTTTCATCTGTGTCCGAAACATCAAGGGTAGCACACACAAATGTGGTGAACTTGTGGTTAATGGTGCAGCATTCATTGGGCCTGGAGATGTAGCAAAACTGTTAGCAGACAAATTCATTTCCAACTTTGCCCCCTCGCACCCACAATCATCCCTAAAGAAATGCCCTCAAACATAACCCCTCCGACTGTAAGTAGAGAGCATGTACTGGCTGCACTTGCTAAAGCCAAGAATACAGCCTCAGTGAGCCCAGATAACATCCCAGAATCCCTCCTGAGCAGCCCAAAATATGACTTATCAGGAGCTCTGGATTTGTCATTGAACTATAGACTTATAAAGGCTTTCGGCCATGAAAATGGAGGGCAGTAATGGTCATCCCCCTTTGTAAGGGAGGACCATCAACATATCCTGGAAACTACAGATCCATTAGCCTGACTAGTCTTATTTGCTAAACAATGGAAAGAATTATCACTGACTTTATCAACAAGGACATAGGAGATCTCCAGGCACTGGGTCCATCCCAGTTTGGCTTTGTCAAAGGAAGGTTATGCTTACTGAATTAGATGAGTGTCTTTGAAAAGATCGCTAAGCAATGGATAAGGGGAAAACAGCATATGCTGCCTACCTAGATCTGGTTAAAGTATTTGATACAATACATCACTTGGGCATTGTCAGTAGATCATGCTAGATAGCTAGTTGTCTCAGTGATAAGACCCAGGAGGTAGAATCAGTGAGGCCACCTCTACAAAGAAGCTGGTCACCAGTAGAGACCCCCAGGGCTCTGTACTAGGCCCCCTCTTCTTTGGCATCTACTTCTCGGATGTTAAAGTCATTGTCAAAGGCCACTGGCTAACCAAGTTCTCAGATTATTGCAAACTGGGAGCAGTCATTAAATTACCCCTAGCTGAGAACTGCCTTCAGGAAGGTCTAACACAGATAAATGCTTGGTGCCAAAGCCATGGCTTAAAGCTCATTTCCAAGAAATGCATCATAGTACCTTTTGGGAAGTTGACCACCTTGGGTAACTGTCATCAATAAAACACCCCTAAAAGTTGATTCAGTAGTCAGGAATTTGGGAGCTCATGTAGATAGTAACCTAACCTTCGGCCAACATGCGTCCAAGGTAGTGAGAAAATCCTTCTCTGTTGCTCAACTTATAAGCAAGTGCTTGGCATCTAGGTCCAGAGGGGTCATCATACCACTTTACTCTGCCCTCTTCAGATTCATCATACAGCATAAATGCCCCCTTAAATATGTACCTGACCAGACACATGCAGCAACTGGAATGCCCACAAAGGTTCCTTACAAAAAGAATACAGGGAATAAACAAAATGTCCTATGCTGATTGCCTCAAAACCCTGTCTCTTTACTCAGTGTCATACAGACTTTTGAGAGGTGATCTTTTCCTGTCATACAAGACATCCCTGGACCTGTTTTATAAAACTTTTCCACTTCTGCAAAACAAATAACATCAGAACTACTAGATTAAAAGACCTTAAATTTTGCTTGCAACATAAATAGGACATGTTGGATAGAGAGATGCGTTTCTCAGAGAATTCCCATTCTCCGGAACAGGCTTCCCATCCGTGTCAAGCAGAATTCCTCCCTATCCCTATTTAAGTGCAACTTGGTGCAATAGAACCCCATATATAAATCAGATTTGTAGGTCACGTTCGAGTTACATGGCTAGACTTATAAGGGCCCTAATAGTTGTTAGTCTAGTACACGTCTCTGAACCTATAAGACACCCCTAAGAGGTGACCTACTAGTCAGGGATCTGGGAACATAAGTAGACAGTAATCTGGCCTTTGACCAACATGTGGCCAAGGTAGTAAGAAAATCATTCTGCGTCGCCCAACTTGTAAGTAAGGGCATGGCATCCAGGTACAAGGAAGTTGTAGTGTCAGTTTATTTGTCCATTATCAGACCCATCATAGAGTATGATGCCTCCTTCAGCATGTATGTGCAACAGTTGGAACACTCACAAAGGTTCCTTCCCAAGAGAATTCAGGGTATGAACACATTGCCCCATACATATAATCTTAAAGCCCTATCTGTATATTCTGTCTCCTACTGGTTACTGAGAGGCAATCTATGCCTGTCATACAAGGCATGCTCGGATCCAGCTCTGATGCACAATTCACACATCCACAAAATGAACATCAGAACAACTAGATCGAATTTTGCTTGTGACATAAATAAAACATGTTGGTGAGACAGATGTGTCTCAGCTGATCCCCATGCTCTGGAACAGGCTTCCCATCCATGTGAAGCAGAGTCCATCCTTAACCCTATTTTAAACCATATCTTGACCAATGGATGGGAAATTGGATATTCATCATGTGTCTGGCCCCCATGTCTCTGATGTACAGAGGAAGACAGTAATGCCCAAGCTAACATACCCCCCCACATGACCTCTAGAAACTTCCTAACATACCCCCCCCCATAAATCCCCATGATACATAGGGACACAGTTGCATCGGATTGCATGGCTAGGCTTATAAAGGCTCTGGTTGTCATTAGCTTAGTATGTAACTTATGAACCTGTGAATTATAAGAGAAACTCACAGTAGTTCATGATCTGGTCTCATCCCACCTTGACTGCTGTAATGCTCTCTGCCTGAGACTATCTGACATTGATCAGTATTAGCTAGTGCAAAACTCTGCAGCCAGACTACATACCGTATGGATCATTACCAGTATGTTACACCTTTGTTGTGGCGTTTACACTAATTCCTTGCTCATTTTTGTGTAGTAGTTAGTCTCAGTGGGTATGTTTATCCATGATTGACTTGGATTTCATTTAACTCAGCTTATAGTGCCATTCTGCCCTCCCAGGTGCTATACTCATTGTCTAAGGGACTGCTAATAATTCCCCAGGTGCAGTTGAAAACATCTGGTTATTGCTGTTTTGCTTAGTGTGCACCACGTGTGGAAACTTCTGCCACATAGGTTGTGTAAGATTTTTTCACTTTGGCCTGCTTGTATAGATGTAGACATTTCTGTTTGGACTGGCATACAATAATTTGTTTCAATGACCTTTGCTTCTTATCTTACTGCCTGGTAAAAGTATTGCTTTAGTATTGTTTATTTGTTATTATTAACTATCTTAGTCATATGTTTTCTTTTTCTTTTTGTTAATATGCACTTGTATTCATTCCTATTGTTTTTATTGTTTTATAATTTAACTGGTATATGTTTTACCCAGTTTTACTAGTACTTCGGTTAAAAAGTATATTAACAGAACCCAAGCTGAAGTTGAAGCTATGCTCCTGCTGTTCACCTTGCAGGCTTGCTGCTACTCCATGTTTTCACCAGTGGAGACTCTGAAGAATGAGCTGGTAGATGTGAGCCTCAACCCTTGTAGCATATTGTATTTCAAGCATTTTTTAGTTCTGTTTGTTTAATGTAAACCCACAAACATATATACGTTAATTAATGAACAACCAAACATAAGAGTAGGAGCTTACAATGAAAAAAGACTTCTCCCCTCTCATCATATAGGAACCAGCCTGCAGTGCTCCAACAACATGGCTGCATTCCATGGTAGCATTATCTTTACATTTAATCCTTTCTTTTATATCCCCAGCCCCTTTGTATCAAAGGCTGTGATGGTAAAATTCTTGCTCTTACATCATACTTCCCCTTCAATCATCCTTCCTCCTCTACTTCCCTTCTGTGTCGTTGAGAGACTAGCTCTTGCCTGAGTACAATATGTGAGAAGGAACAGTGCCATGACACCTGAAGCATAACTCATTCTGATCTAAGGAACACTTTCTTAAACTATCAGAGCTCATGCTTACGTATGTTCCTGCGGAATTTAGCTGCAGATGACTTGCAACAAACTCCAGTATCCATTTGTCCCAGTTCTGCACTTTAGGAATTTGAGGATTTAGCTGTCCTCTCATGATCATTTTTTGTGAGGGAAAGATAAAACAACATTCAGATCAAGTCAGGAGCCATCTTGAAACTCTTAGGTTCCATGTCATCCTGTGTTCCGATGACTATAAATGCCAGACTCTACACAAATGTGATTCAGTGGTACCTGGAAAGGCTTTGGAAGTAAAACATTCAGTCCGTGAAGCATACCTTTGCTTTCATCCCTGCAGTTGTCAAGGAGATTCCATGGTTATGAAGTCAGATGTCACTAAAACTAAGGCTGCCCTTTTTTTCATCTGGAGGTAGAGCAGAGACTGTTCAAACAAACCGCTAAAACTGCCAAGTCTCTCTATACACTAAGCAAATTTATTTAAGCGCTTTTCTCTTCAGATTGACAAAAAACATTTAAAAAAAAATCCAACTGCATTTAAATAACCTTCACAAGGTCACACGATAAAGCAATACAATTTTAAAGTTATAAACACTTTTAAATAGTTCACTTACTAAAATCAAATAAATATATATTAAAATTACTCGTATTGCCATAATTGAAACAACCTATTAATGTATGTTAGTATTTGTGTTCTGTATCCATATTAGTTGCCTTGAAATATAATAACAATAATAAACAAAGTATAACTTTCTGGTACAAGACATCTCTTCTTACTTCCCTATGAACCTAATATATTACAGTACATAATATATTTGCATATATTTACGTACATATTTTATCTATATATTTAAAAGTATATAATTTATACTTCATGAATTATACATCTTATCTATCCAAACTTTTAAGCTTCAGTAAACACATAATTGAACACGTTTCATTTAAACCAGGATCCATATATGCATTCAGCCTAATTTTCCACATTAGTTCCATTTTTTCCAACAGTAAACTAATTGGACCACCCCTCATATCCTGAATGACCTGATCAATTACCTTAAATTTGAACGTATGGTCTGGGTGTGCAAGTACATGCCTAGCTAGAGCATTTTCTTCTTTATGTTGACTTATGCTCCCAAGATGTTCATATACCCTGTCCCTCAATCTCCGATCTGTCATGCCTATATAGAAAGAGGGGCAGGCTTGACATTTAGCAACATAAACAACTCCTTTTGAATTACAGTTAAATCTATTCTTACAATTTAATCTAAAGCCATTTATATCAGTTGGGATTCCAAGTTCCATAACACAGCAGTATGGACAATTACCACACTGCATCATGCCCAAATTCCTCATTTTTGAGTTTATTTGTTTTTGTAATAGGTTTTTGAAACTCAGTCCCTTTCTCCAAACTATTTTTGGCAATTCTCCTACTTTTGAAACCAGAGTATTGTCATCTTTCAATAAACTCCAATGGAACTAATGTGGCAAATTAGGCTGAATGCATATATGGATCCTGGTTTAAATGAAGTGTTCAATTATGTGTTTATTGAAGCTTAACAGTTTGGATAGATAAGATGTATAATTCATGAAGTATAAATTATATACTTTTAAATGTATAGATAAAATATGTACGTAAATACATGCAAATATATTATGTATTGTAATACATTAGGTTCATAGGGAAGTAAGTAGAGATGTCTTGTACCAGAAAGTTATACTTTGTTTTTTATTATTATTATTATTATTATTATTATTATATGTCAAGGCAACTAATATGGATACGGAACACAAATACTAACATACATTAATAGGTTATTTCAATTATGGCAATACGAGTGATTTTAATATGTATTTATTTGATTTTAGTAAGTGAACTGTTTAAGTGTTTATAACTTTAAAATTTTATTGTTTTATCATGTGACCTTGTGAAGGTTATTTAAATGCAGTTGGATTTTTTAAAATGTTTTTTGTCAATCTGAAGAAGTCCAACGATACTGTTGGACGAAAAGCGCTTAAATAAATTTGCTTTGTGTATAGAGAGACTTGGCAGTTTTAGCGGTTTGTTTGAACAGTTGGTCGTTCATAGTTTTGTGGTTTGTGCTGTCACTCGTATTCCCCTATGGCGAATGTCTCTTTTGATTCAACACCTACCACCTTATTGGATACTAATACAGAACCAGATTCGATGGGTCAATTGACTATGTTGATCCAACTTTTGTCGCAAAGGGTGGAGACTTTAAATACCCGTTTGGACGCTGTAGCATCAATCGAGCAGCAA
The DNA here is from genome assembly GCF_019279795.1 of Protopterus annectens. NCBI lineage: Eukaryota > Metazoa > Chordata > Ceratodontiformes > Protopteridae > Protopterus > Protopterus annectens. Next base: position 1,422,463,146 of record NC_056745.1, read on the forward strand.
CAACAGGACCGAACGGTCATTCAAGACTCGTCTCAACCAGGACAAACTGGGCAAATAAATTCATTGCCACCAGGACAAACAGGTACTTCATTTAATTCAAGTACTGAGCTTCTGAATGAGCAGCCTAATTTGCATACGGATGTAGAAAGAGCACCTGCTATTTTGAATGCAGGAGCTTCTAACGTAAATTGTAATTTGCATTCAGTACCAAGTACTTTTCAACGCCAACAGCATCAAGATCAGATTCCCCATTTGGGGTTGATACAGACTCCTAACCTAAAATATTGGTTGGTGACTCCAGTAGGGTTATTTGCAGTTGATAACTCTAATAATTCGCAATAGTCGGAGATGCAGTGAACATATCACTATCACAGTTATTAAACCAGTTAGATCATAATATGTTAATATATAAGAAACTATGTTTGGAAATAGAATATTTCCAAAAGTGCCTGTGATTGGAGATGGTACCCAAGGGGTTAAGAACATGGCGATACCAAACAGGTTTGATATCAGGTTCTGAATTTCATAAGGATCTGATAAAATTGTTTAACCAACAGGGCTTGCAACTACTTCAAATGATGGTAAAACGCTATACTACAATAACTAAAGAATTAGGTGAACAGATTGGTCAATTGGATAGCCTAATCAAACAACATAATGACTTTGAATGGTATAAGTACGAATATTTACATACTTTTCAAAGTATAGAACATTTGGCTAAAATCAAACAAAAATAAAAAAAATTGGAAAGGGACTGGTTGCAATATCGTGCAGGGCAGGCCTACCCCCCACCCCCACCAACTCAAGCATGGTCGAACCATCAGACTTCTAATTTAGAGAACAGTGGAACCACATCACAAGGGGCCACTGTTATACTAACATCAACATCGGCACAGCAAAGTGCGGAATTTATAAATAATCATCCAGATGGTGATTCGGAGGGAGACAATGTGAGAATGTCTGAACGTACTCGAGACCGCAATACTAATAATGAAATACAGAATAATAATAACCAATAGACAGTGGTTTCAAACACTAAACAGGGTTTTACGAGGGCCAACCAACGGAAACATTGGAACAAATGGAAAAATAACAACAACAGGAGGTGACCCTAAGGATCCAACATAAGGATACACCTTTTGTGAAAAATAAACAGGGTGATTTCACTGTTTTATAATTTTTCATCTTTCCAGGTTTCCCAATATTTAGTGGACATTCTAAAGGTTTGACATTTGTTCCCACACGGAAAATGGATTTAGCACAAACTATATGTGATCTTAAATTGTTTGTAAGAAAATTTAATTTGAAACAACTTTTAGGTACGCAAACTACAGCCACTAATCAACTTATAGAGTTTTGAGCTGTTTTAACCTTCACACAGTAGATTAATATCATAATTGATTCATCTTGTACCCTGCATACTGCCATGACTCTCGGCCTTCATCTTTTTCAGTCATACAAACATCTGATTTTGTTGTACTTTTTTTTTTTTTTTGTAGGGGAGGCACCATAGTTGTGAATTTGTTGATATATATTTATTATTTGTTCACTGAACCGTACTAACCATTTTCAGGCTCAGCCTGGGTAAAATACAAACATTTCACAAACAGTAAAGACAGAAATGTAACCGATAACATAGTTAAGATTAGTTTCATAGGAAAACAGAATATGTACGATTAAGGACGTAAAGTGGTCTATCATAGTTCATGAAAGAGTCAGGAAGAAATGTGTCTTTATATGAAAGCACAGAAACTCTTTGAATGATATATGTTGATTTAGACCAGACCCTGCATTTTTTCAGCTTTTTCCCAAGTGACAATATTATTAAAAGTCAGATTTGCACAGAATATAAATATGTCATCGAATGTGGCACATTTGTAAATTCACATTTAAAATTGGTAATTATGTTCTGGCTAACTGTTATGTTGTTTTTAGCAGTCTGATCATATATTTTTCTTTGATAGGAAACTTTTTTTTTTTTTTGTTCTACTACATGGATTTCTTCAACATCTTTAGTATAGATCACTAAAGTGGTCTTATTTTTCCCTCTAGATATTTGAATGGTGGTACTTTCGCAAATATGGAACCTCATTCATAGAGCAGGTCTCTGTGAGTCACTTGCGTCCCCTTCTTGGTGGGGTTGATAGTAATTCTCCAAGCAACACAAATACTACTAATGGAGAGACAGACTCCAACAGACAGAGTGTATCTGGTATGTATTTAAACAGCAAAAGAGACTGTAATTTTACCATAATCTTACTGTTAGTTTTTTAGAAGAAGCATTGCATTTGACATTTTTCATTTGCTTTTTAGAACATATAAAAGATGGCATAACTACTATATTAATTAATAGACTCTCAAAAATCTTTGATTACACAGACTTTTAAATTAATAAAATACTCTATCTGATGTTGTCCTTTTCATTCTTCCTCACTAATGGGTTTCAGATCTGACTCGGCCGCTTTCCAAGACTTAGGATCTGAGTCTCGAGCTCCTCCCTCTACCAGTAATGCACCATACCATCTTCAACTCTCCAGACCTTGTTTGCCACGTGTCATGTCTAGAAGTGGTTCCAGTCTTGAGCTAGTGTTTTTGGGCAGATAAGTGTAACATTGTATAGTGTTAGCCTAATTATTGTTGTTGTATTGCTGCTATTCCCTTTTTCCCCTCTGCTTTTGCCTCCCTCATAGTTAATGAAGGATCAGGGACTTTAGGTTTGCCCTTTCTTTTGCTTCTTCTTCTTCCTCTTCCTTTCTTCATGACACTTTCAAAAGAAAAAAAAAACTTTCTAGTTAGAGTTTAGAGTAAATTGTTTAAAGATTTTGCTTAACATTACAATTAACTACTTTATTGTTTGTTGCTTGGTGTGTGTAGTGTGCTGTTATGTCTGAGAAGCTAACTGGGTTCAAGAGATGCACTTCTTGTGGGTACAAGATCCCCAACCCCGATACCTACAAGAAGTGCATCTGTTGCCTAGGCCCAGACCGTTTGGATGAAGAGTTCTGGTGTGTGCAGTATTCAACGATTGTGTTAGCTGAACGCAGCAACAAGCTCATTTTAAAGGGCTTGTTGCCTGCATCCACTACTTGTGGGGCTCAAACACCCTTAAACATACTGGCTGGAAATGCTCCCTCTCATCTTCATCTCAGGAGTTGGAGCATGCAAAGAAAAAGACTAATGTCTCAGATCAGCCTACTTCTGATCCGAGTACCACTCGCAAAAGCTTGGATCTGAAAACTTCTATGGATCAGACAGTGTTGACTCCTAAGGTCTTGAGGCCAGCGTCGGATCTGAAAGTGCTATTGGATCTACCTTCCTCGGCCCCGGGCACCTCTCAGATCCTATGATTTCAGGATCCCCTGTTCCCAGCACCTCCTGTTTGGATCCCAGGGCTTCAGATCTGGTGGTTAGGAGCCTGACATCAGCCTTCCAGGTGGAACCAGTATCCCCAGCTGTCCCCTCGAAGGTCTTACAAATCCCTACCAAATCTAGAAATACGTCTTTAACATCTTCCAGGTCTTCTCAAAGCTTCACCAAGGCTGACATGAACAGAATGATGTGGAAGTGCCTTAAGGTGCAGATCCAGGTGGGGGTATTGCCATCTCTGTCGCATCTCTGATCTGTGATTGCTTCTCCTCCTTCTATGCAGACTCCTTTTCTGATCTGACCCCTGGTTTCAGAATCCCAAGAGCGTGGGTACTGAGACAGTCAATGATGGATCTGAGAAACCTTCCATCCTTGACTCCGACAGTATTCCTGACTAGCACTGCTCTGTTTTTTTTATTTTTTTTTTTGTCAGATCAGAGCGGGTCCCAGGTCAGAGACATCAGCGCTGACTCTAGAGTGTTGACTTCGGCTCCGACTTTGTCAGATCCATATTTTCCCCTTGGAGCTTCAGTCTCTGACAACTTGGATCTGGTTCTGTCAGGAGGCCTCAGATCCATGGGTGGTTCTGCTCTCCCCTCGGGTAACTTCAGTTCTGATGGAGAAAGAGGAGGCTTCCTCAGGGTTATTGGCCTCCCGCTTGGCAGAAAGGGCTTTCTCTAAGTTTAGAGAGTCATCTCCTCACACCCAGTATCCACCCCTTCCTTCATCAGATCTGAGCACTGAGTCCATTGTTCCTGTCCTAGGTCAGCCTGTCCAGAGGAGCCTCCAGAGTACTTCCCCTCGGGGAGTCCCCCTTCTTCTAATACCTCCCCGGAGCACCACACTGAGGAGGTACCTCGAAAGAAAAAGTGTAAAAGGAGGCATATTCGACTCTCCTTTGTAGTCCCTCACAGAGGTCACCGATCTCAATGAGGGAGAAGGATCTCCCTAATCACCACCTGAGGACATCTCCTTTGGGAGACATCCTATAACTCCTCCAGCAGAAAGGTGGATGGTCTGCCCAATCTCCTGCTCCTCCTGAGGAGTCTGTGTTCCTGGAGGCCTTTGGGATGGGCCCGTCTACATCCTGGGTGACTCCTGCGGCAGATGAGCTGATTGGCCTAGTCTCCCGCCAGGCCTGGGAGGAAATTGACATGGTTGAGCCAATCACCAAATACCCCAATAGGTTCCTGAGCCCATTGTGGACCACATGCATTGGACTAAAGGCGTTCCTGTAGATACCATTATCATTCCAGTAACCACAAGGAAGGAGCTGGCAGAATAGAACTCCACAGTTCATCTGCCTAACATGGAGTCTAGAGCACTGAACAGACATGAAAAGCATGTTTACGCCTCAGCTGCTTTTTCTCTGAGGTCATTGAACTACCTGGTGCACTTCATCATCTGCAGAGAGATCTGGTTATGGAATTATCCAACTCTCTTGCCGAGATCATGTCAGAGGAGGATATGAAAAAGGATTCTCCCCAGCTGGCTACTCTTTCTTCCCTCAATAATTCCGTGATTAGGCTGATTTCACATGTGGTGGAAGGCATCTCACCAGTGGCTGGTACAGATATAGCCATCAGGAGACATGCCTGGATGTGGCTTTGTGATTTTGTGGAACCCTTCAAGGTGTCCTTCATTAATGTCCCCTTCGATGGGTCCTCCTTGTTTGGACCTTCTTTGAAAGATGCACTGACCCACAGTGAGCAAGAAGGAAAGACCTTGTCTACCATGGGGATCATGTTTTCTACTCCTCAGAGGATTTTCTGCAGGAATCAATGAGGAGGTATGAAGACTTGGTTCAGGAAGTGTCGGGGTTCTTTTCAGGACCTAAGCAGAGATACCTTCTCCAGAGGCAGAGGAGGAGGAGGTTTCAGTGGCAGACGCCACTCCAGAGGCAGAAGGGATCTGCAGAAACAGAGTTTCAGGGAATCCTTCCCTGATAAATCCTTCCAGCATTCCTGAAGTGCTGTCCAACTGTACATCTGTGGAGGTAATCAGAGGTCATGTAGTCCTGCACCTGGATGCCTAGACAAGTATAACAAACAATTCCTGGGTGCCAAATATTATATCCAGAGGCTATTACATTCACTTTTCCCTAAATCCTCAAGGTCCAAGGAGGAAATTCCCTGATGTCCCACCCTGTCAGAGGGAGTAACACACTATGAGAAGTTCAAAAACTTTCGCAAAAAAGAGTCATCCAAGAGGTCCAGACCAAACAAAGAGGATTCAGAATGTATTTTTACTGCTTTTTAATGCCAGAAAGACAGGGGACTGGAGTCCAATTCTGGATCTCAGCAATTTGAGTAATTTCATCAAGAAGTCAAAGTTCCAAATGTTTACGGTTCAGTCCATCTTGCTACTGCTATGCAAGGGCGATTAGATGTGGTCCTTGGATCTTCAAGACGCGTATTACCGTATCAAATTGACAGGCGCTCCAGAAGTCATTTGCACTTTTGGCTGGGAGCCAATGAATACCAGTTCAGGGTGCTGCCCTTTGGACTCACCACAGCCTTCCGGGTGTTGACCAAATGTTTGGCAGTCATAGATGCTCACCTGAGGCTAAAGGGATTCAAAGTGTTTCCATACTTATATGATTGGCTCCTGACTGCACCAACAAGGCATCCTTTGCTACAGTCAAGGGGCTAGCTAGTGAAAATATTCAACCACCTGAGTATCACGATAAATCTAAGAAAATAGAACTTGACACCTGTACAAAACTTAAGAGTTCATAGGAATGCAACTGGATTCAAAAACACAAGTAGCCTACTTGCCAGTACACCACATTTTATCTCAGAGACACTATGTTCAAGATGTACTTTAGAGAGCACCCACAACTTTGGGCCAAGTTGGTTTTACAGGTTCTAGGGTCAATGGCAGCCACAATTGTTCTAGTCCTCATAGCTAGGTTCTTCATGAGGGTTCTCCAGTGGACCATAGCAGTCCGTTGGTCTGTCCTTTATCACCCGCTGTCTGCTCCCATAAAACTGTCTCAGATCTGCAGGAATCATCTACACTGGTGGCTAGAATCACATGACCTTTTTCTCTTCCCCCAGCCATAGCCACACTGACCCCGGATGCTTCACAGTCTTGGGGGGGGTCACTTCCTAGGGAAGATGGTCCAAGGCACGTGGTCAGCTGTAGAGACTAAGATGCATACCACTGTCTTAGAGATGAGAGCAGTCCTCCTTATGTTGCAAGCCTTTCAGAATGCTCCCATCTGTGGACGTTTGCAATTCACACAGACAACATGTCAGTAGTCTGGTCCATCAACAAACAAGGAGGAACCTGTGGTGCAAGGAGACCATGAGAGTTTAGGAATGGGCGATATCCTCAGACCATTTGCTGATTGCAACACGCATTCCAGGGGCAATCAGTGTTCTAGAAGACAGACTCAGCAGGTCAGTTTTGACTCCTCACGAGTGGTTCCTCAAGCAGTCATTAGCGAACAAGATACGCAGCCATTGGGGCCAATCTTGTTGTGACCTCGTTGCCTCTGCATTGAACTTCAAGTGCAACAAGTATTTTGCTCTGATCCCCCTGGAGGGGGGAGTCACTGAGAGATGCTCCAGTCCACGATTGTCCCCCAGGTCTCCTTTATGTTTACCCCCTATTACCATTCATCCCAAAAATTCTACAGAAAGCCAACAGGTTGAAGAGTTCCTTAATCGTAATTGCCCCTTTCTGGCCTTGCCAAGTGTGGTTCCCCTTTCTTCGGTCTCACCTCAAGTTTATGCCTTGGATACTGGATCCCATACATGATCTCATATCTCACCCATCAGAGACTCAGATTCTCAATCTCCACACCCTCAAACTGACTGCATGGTTTCTCCAATTCCAGTAATTGTAAGAAAGTCCAGGCTAGCCCCCTCCATATGTGAAATTATTCTGGCCTGTCAGCTTCCACCGAAAACGCCTACAAAAGTAAGTGGAAGAGGTTCTGTATTTGGGTGCCTAAGGAAAATATTGATCCTTTCTCAGCAGCTACAGCATCTGTTCTCCCTTTTCTGAGCACTCTTTTTCAAGAAGGAGCTAGTTTCTCCACCGTCACAATCCATCTGGTTGCCACATCCAGTTTTCATGCTGGGAAGAGAAATTCAACCCTTTTTTTTCTTCCAAACTATGTAAGGCCTTCATGAAGGACATGTTTCATCTTAGACCTCCAGTTAAAGATCGCTCTCCCACTTGGGATCTCGTGATGGTACTGCAAGGTCTCACGCAGAAGCCTTTTGAACTGGCAGACTCTTGTGACATAAAATGTATTTCTTGGAAAACAATCTTCTGAGTAGCTATTACTTCCACTAAGAGAATATTGGAGCTTCAGGCTTTGTCAGCCAAACCTCCCTACATCATTTTTCACAAAGATAGAGTTTCCTTAAGAACAAATACTTTCTTTATGTCCAAGGTTGCCATCGAGTCTAACATTAACCAGTCAGTTCAGTTGCCGGTTTTCTTCCCCAACTTTTCGAATAAAGGTGAATACCTCTTACACCTCCTGGACGTTCACAGACTATTGCGTTTCTGTCTACACAGAACAAAGACAAAGGAAATCTAATCAGCTCTTGGTCTCCTTTTCAACAAGCTGGTCAGGACAAGCAGTTTCAAAAATCATTTTAGTGAGATGCATTACAGACTGCATTTATTTCATTTATTCTAAGAGAGGTATAGACTTGCCCTGACCTCCCAGGGCTCATTCCAGCAGGGTTGTGGCTACTTCATCTGCCTTCTCTTCCAGAGCTTGTATTGATGAAGTTTGTGCAGCAGCCACTTGGTCTAAGACTCATACTTTTGTTATACATTGTAAGCTGGATATTTTTTCAGGAGCAGGGCATCCTTTGGCTTGACTGTGCGCCAGCTCATCCTTGCTTAAGGGTCACCCAGGAATTGTGTAGTGGGGAACTCTGAACCCTTAGTGAAGAGGAATGAAAAGGAAAACATCAGATTGAAAAGTTATGTACTCACCATAACTAGGTATCCGTGTCACCCGTTTTCATTACTCCTCATGTCCCTCCCATCCATCCCCTGGCCTGGTGCCTTTATGAAGTACTTGGATGACTTTGGAACCAATGGGTTCCAGGTTTGAACCCCCAGATACCTTTTTTCTGTATAGTGGTAAACCCTTTTAGTTATAGGGCAGCAAACTCTATCTGGAGAGTTGAGGATGGTATGTTGCATTTTGGGTAGAGGGAAGAGCTCAAGACTCGGATCATAAGTCTTGGAAAGTGGCCAAACTGGATCCAGTGTCAGATCTGAGACCCATTAGTGAGGAGGAATGAAAATGGACAACACAGATATTTAGTTATGGTGAGTACATAATTTTTCATTTTGGTGACTTTTAAATTAGAAATTAGTATTGATGATCTGCCCTTTGAAATTATTGTATCAAAATACAGAAAAATGCTGGGTTTCAGTTTATGGTACACATTTGAACATCAAAAAAATGCAGTTAATTACATTTCACTTGATCAGTTAGCAAACAGCAGAAAAATGTGTCAGAAGTAATGGACTAAAAACAACATTGCATCTCGAAAATGTAAGCAGTGGGTTGCAGGCAGTAGTTTGTGCTCCCATGCTCTAACAAAATCTGTTAATTTTGAGGTTCTGATATCATTAAACAATTGACATTGTACTGATGTGGTTGAATTCTGACTCTTGTCTGGTTTGGGATTTTGTCTCTGCACTGACTTAGTCAGAGAAATTATCTGTTTGTTATCATTCATTCCCCTGTTCAATAAACTGGATTGGCTGTCAAACTAAAACGCATGCTTGTCCTGTACCCCATTGTTAAAAATTTCATATCAGAGATGTCACGACCATTATTTCACCTTTTAAGCCCTTGAACCTTGTGTCTATATTAGTTATAGATTTAAAAAAATCCCTAGATTTATTGAGAAAAAAACTCAGTGTTGAGTAATTTATTGTGCAATTCCTCTCCTCTCTGCACTTGATATCCTTGAGACTGTCCTAATCCCTGTACCTTTAACAGCAAAATTTTAGTGTGAAATGAGACTGTCTGCACCTGCTTTTGCTAAGACCCAGTTCTGCTGAGTGTCTATATATTTGTGTTGTATATAATTATATGTTTTTGAACTCCTCTGCACCTTGTTGGGCTGCTTGTATTTTTTTAAAGATGTTTTCCTGAGTGTGTACTGCCACAGATAGTTATTGTAACTCTGTGCAAGTCACTTAACCAGAAAGTGCTCCCAGGCTGAATTTGAAAAAGGTCCATGGAGATCAGTGCTCTACCCCAGTCAACAAATGCAAATAAATAAATTAAACAAACATTTTGGTCTTGTTGAGAAGTCGTTCTCAAATGTCCAAGTTCTGCTAGGGTGGTCCTTGTCAGTGCAGTGTGCAGAATGATTAGAGATTTTAATTTATTTGGGAAAAATTGTGGAATTGTAATACTCTGTGAAGTGAGAAGGGCTCTCAGATTTCCCAGGTTGGAGTAGGCCCTGCCATATCCCTTCAATCTCTTACTGCCATTGTGTTTGAACTAAGAATTTTATGTACCATTCCACATTGAATATTGCTTTGTATTAATTTTTATTGTTTTATATCTTTTGATTGAACATTCATTTGTCCATTGTTTTTTTCTACTTTATTCATTATCTGTTGAGAAGCTGTCCAGGTGTATTTAACTCAAAGATCAGCATACTACAAGTCACTTGATCCACAGTGCGTACAATGGCAGGAAACGATGACAGGCATACACCAGGAAAATTTTCCTGCACCTTATTGAATTTACAGATGACATGAAAACAGCTATATTAAGTACCCCTTCACAAACCTTCTGCTACTTGATCTGTAAGTGTAGAAAGTAAACTGTGTGAAATGGACAAATATTTTGCAGTGCAGTATTTTAAGGAGTGCAGCATTGCATCCTTTTTGGAGAAATTTCTGCTGTAGTTATGCAGGTCAGCCTTTTTTCATGCACCTTCAACCGCAACACTGCAGGTGACAAACCTGGAACTGTGGAGCTCAGCTAAGGTGGGTTCTTACTAACAGTAGAAGAAATAGTGGTAGTCATGACCCATTTCCGAGTTAATTGTTACTCACTGACACTAGTACAAGGAAGAAGTTTGGAAGACAGTTGTTTCTTGTGTTTGGAAACCTGTGCTGCCATTACTGAGTAATGATTATGAAGAAATTGGTATTCCACATGCATATATTGTCTGGAGCAGATTTGTTAACCCTGTTCTATAACACACATACTTTCCAGAAAGACAGGAAAAAGAGAAGGTTCTTGCTCATCTGAAGAATGTAGTTATCACTCTGGTCTACAGATGTCAGCAAGGTGTTGAACTGTTATGCAAAGCTTTTATGTAATATTTGCTTGCTTGAATTTCTTTTGAGTTCTACTTGTATAATTCTGAGGTTTGCAAGTAGCATCTGGCTGCTTTTTTTTTGTTTTTGCTTCTTATTAAATTATTAATTCAGTGTTGTCTTTTCCATCCACTTCAACTGTTGGGTATTTGAATCTGATGGGTGCTGACAGCCAGCAATCTTAGAAGCTTTATACTCTTAAGCTCCACCTCCTCTCCAATAATGCCCTACCAGCTTGAAACTCCTCAGATGTTAGTTGCTGCTTCCAGTGACAGATGCATTTGACAAAGCTCAGCTGAAATTATTCATATTTTTTGGATTTTTTGCCATCCTCCTGTCTCTTGCTGATAATTGTTAGCTTCAATAGTTAGGGGTTGCCTTACTTAGGTTAGTGTCTACTACAAATAGTGTATTCCTCTTTACCTTTTCCATGGGCTTTCCAGTGTGATTGTGACAACACTGCTGCAGTGTGGTATTTGAAAAACAAGGTAGAACTTGTTCTTACCCCTATGTAAAGAGGCTGTGAGGGTTTTGCAATGTGTAAAGTTCTGCAGCAGTTTCTGATGAGATTGAAAATCCCAGGGAGAACCAGTATTCTGACAAGCATTCTAACCAGAGACATTTTTATTGCCTCATGAGTGGTCCTTCAATTCAGCAGTGGTGGCAAGAATTTTCTGCTGCTGGGAAAAGCCATGCTGCAAATTGTGACTGCTTTCAATACCAAATGCAGCAACTAATTTGTCCTGATCTGTTTGGAAGGACATCACCAAGGGATGCTCTTCTGCATGTTTGGCCCCAGGTCTCCTCTGTGCTTATGCCCTGACTCTCTTGATCATTAAGTTTGTACTGAAATCTGCCAGTTGTAGAATGACAGTGATCCTTATTGCTTCCTTCTGGCTTAGACAAGTCTGGTTTCCCTTCCTCTGACTTCATCTTCTTCATTCATCTTGGGTTCTGAATTTGGTTCCAGATTTGATTTCTCAACCAAATACAGAATCCCACAAACTAACTGCTTTATTCCTTCAGTTCCACTGATGGGATAGCGATCCCAAGCTTTCTGAACAAGAGTGTCATATTCCTCCTTTGACCCAGAAACATCTCTTTTGAAAATTGTGCAAGAAAATGGAAACATTTTTCTGTCTAGGCCAACTCCAAGGGACTGGATCCCTTTTCTTTCCCATTCCAGGCAAGTATGGAGTTTTTTACATGAATTTTTCACTTTGGGTTTAGTTATTCTACTATTAAGATCCAGATTTGGCAGACTTTTCTAATTTTCATGTATATCAAGGTCATACTCCTGTTACATTTTTGATATTTTCTATATTTTCTAATGCATTCTTGAAAACAACTTTTTTCTTAGGCCTGCAATAAGAGATCCAGCTCCTCCACAGGATGTACCTTTCCTCCTGTAGTACTTGATGAAACTTCAGTTCGAACAAGCTGCAAAAGTGGATTTCAAGTTTTTATCCTTGAAGACTATTTTTCTGATGACATTTACTTCAGCCAGAAGAGTTTATGACTCTCAAGCTTTATCCTGCAGCCCCCTTTATATTTCATAAAAATAAGTTTTCCTTGAGGAGTTCTTCATCAGTATCCCTTGAATCTATCCATTGAGTTGCATGTTTTCTTTTATTACTGAATTTAGGAAAGAAAAGTACATGCTTCCTTGTGTTGATGTCCATCATTAGTTAAGGTTTTACTTGGATAAAACCAAACATCTTAAGAAATCCAACTGACTTTGTGTCCTTTTCTAAGGCAAAACTTGGGCAATCAGTTTCCAAAGTAACCTTGTCCAGATAGCTTCCCAATTGTAATATCCTTTGTGTATTCCTCAAAAAGTATTTCTTTACATTTTATACCTAAGAACAATTCTACCAGGGCAGTGGCTGCTTCCATGGTCTCTTTTGGTTGCACTGGCCACTCATTATAAGTTGGGCATGCAATTTCGATCCAAATCAGCCTTCAGCTCTACCATATTGCAAAATGTTCTCTTCTAGGGCCACCCAACTGGATGGCCGGGGACTCTGTCTAAAATGTTCAGACAGACAGGAAAAGACAACATGGGATAGGAAGAGAGCTCTTTAGTCTTTCATCCAACCACTTCACCAGCCTTCCTCTTCCAAATTATCACTTCTGGCAGATCTACCTCAACCCCTGAAAAGATCATCCCAATGACTTATCTTAGAACTGTTGCTGGTTCTCTCTCTCTCTCTGCCAGTGTCTTTCTCTGTTAATCAGATTTTATTATCAGATTTTAGTACCAGATTTCCTTCTCATATGCAAAGTTGGGATTTTTCAAGGCAAACTTGTTCTGAGAAATTTCAGGCTCACAGGGGCATTATGTGAGAAGAGGTCCATCTTTGGAACATGAAGATTCTGAGATTGCCCTTAGTCAGATCCAAATACCCAAATGTTGGAATGGATTTCAGAGGACATGACTGATCTGGCATTATGGTAAGTACAAAGCTTTCATTTCTTTAGAGTTTGATGTTGTAGTCAGACTATATAGTACATAATATGTTACATTTTTAAGCATTACTTTTTATATAGAATGTCAGTTTTTTTATTTTGATTTTGAGATATTGAAATTTTGGATGTTTGTTTTAGTTTTGTGAAAGTATATTTTTTATTTTGTTGTTTTTTTTATATTTGTATATGTAAATTTGTATCTATTTGTTTATCGATATCTGTTTTATCTATCTTGTAGTTAGCTGTTTTTCCTGACTTTTGTTTAACATTTCTGTATTTGAATTTCATCTGTTCTGTAAATTGCTTCTTGATAAAATACTTCAATAAAATTTTAGAAGATTTTCATTGTAGTCTGTATAACATGGGGCCCTGGACCTGTTATAAATTTTAGTAGGATTAACAGCTTCATAGTAAAATGGTTTAGATGGTTCCATAACAAACATTGCTACCAGAGTGATATTCAGAGACTGGATGTACTCCTTCAAGCTGCAGGATGCAGTGATTCATATTTTTAGATACCCAAAGTAGAACCATTTATTTTTGAGGCAGGAGACTTACTTGTTTATTTATTATTTATTTACAGAACAATGTCGGCTGGCAACAAAAAAGCTTATTTTCAGTGTATTCTTGTTAGCAAGACTCCCTTTTAATGAAATTTTAATTACCTGTATATTTTTTGCTGTTACACAAAGATGTTTCATGTAATTTACATAGACATGTTCATTGTCAGGATCACTGCTTCGGTATGAATCATAACATGAGAACTGTGCCTCAGGAGGATGTCTAGCCATTGACTTGTTGGCTTTCGGACATCCCTCACACTCTACAGATTTCAGGAGGGTATATGGTATAAAGTGAAGAGGCACCTGGTTTACCCATTTGGTCAGCTTATAACAAATTGCATTTCTTTTTTGTTTATGTCAAGAAGTCTAAACTGAAAACACTAAAAACACACGCACACAAAATATATTTTTTAGCAGGGACAAACCCTACTGCACCCCAGTGTGAGGTAGACTTACGCCATACCCCCTTGCTTATTATATATCAGCTCTGCGATGACATAATGGGGGAAAAAATCACTACAGCATACCACGTTTTCTTACACAATATGTGATTTTGATTACTGGAGATGATAAAAATAATTCTAAAGACATTTACACAAACTATACTACTTGGATTGTTGGATCACTAGATGCATCTTTTCCATTTTCAATTTATTTATTTATTTATTTTTATTTTATTCATTTATGCATGCGTATGTTTATTTTTGCCACAAGAAAATTCAAAAGTTAAGTTTATTAATAGCATCCAGGGAACCTCCAGATCCATGAAAATCATTCTCTTGGATTTATTTTTCTTCTTTTAGTAAAGAGATGAAATTCCATATTTGCCTTTTAGAACTTTGAACTGGAGATCTGTCTGAGGATAAAGTCATCCACAGAAAAAGTCATCAAGTGTGCTTGTACCTGACAGATATTGCTGAAGGAGTTTTTAGCAACATTGTGTATTCTACTTTAGGCCTTCACATAAAGCATCCAAATGTAACTGTGCTTCTTTAGTAAAAAGCATACGCTATATGGTGTATGCCCTGCATGGATGTAACAGCCAGCCAGCTTCCAAAGTTCAGGGCACCTTCCATGTGCCTAAACTGTTATTTTGAGCTTGTAAAACTTTCCTGCCCCAGAAGAGTACACCTGTCTGAGGTTTGCAGATTAACGGTTGGCTTGTGCTGTCCCTTTGTTGAGAAGATAAGTTTGCTTGATAACACTTTCCTGTTCAGGAAAGTTATTTTAAAACCAGGAGTTTGTAATTTAATTTACGGTCACAAGACTGTATTGTCGTTTTAGAAGGGAGCACTTTTTTCTTGTCAGTTTAAAAATCACTTAAAGTATTAATATTTTTTTCTGTGGAGAAATTATTTATTTTACATTTTGGGACTAGCAGAGTGCATAAAATTTTGTTTTTCTGTGAAAACTAACATTTTTACCGGCTTTTGCTGCTTATTTTCCCCAGGAAAGAGGCACCATTTTTGGCTTCACCATGGAACAAACTGTGGTCCTCCTTCCAGTTGCAAAAAGAAAAAAAAATACATAAAACATTCTTTGCCACTATAGCAGGCTAGCAATTTGCCTCATTCGCTGGTGGGTGACACTGCTGTGGCCATTAGTTGTAAATTAGTCCATTCATCTTTTACTCCAGATACTGCGGTGGTGGTGCTGCGGTAGCATTGTCGCCTCATAGCAAGATGTTGTCCCATTCGATTCTCAGCTAGAGTGTCTTCTGTGTGGAGGCATACGTGAATGGGGCGTGCCTTCGTTGAAGGTTGTGCGTTAGGGCTGGTAACCCGGTACGTAAAAATCCATTAATAAAAGTGTTGGCCCCATTTCCCCTGTTAAAAAGAAACAGAAAACTAAACGTGTATCTATTCCTTCTCAAATTTCCTTGGATAGAAGTAATTTACTGAGTCTGGCTCAGGGTTTAATTCAGACTGTTGATTATTTTAAAAAAAAAGATTCTGATAAAAGAAAGAGGATATCCCTTTAACCACAGAGCTTCAAGATTCTGAATCTGGACAAAGACGATGGAGAGAGAGATGCAGGGTTTGTCTCTTCTGAATTCTGATTCAGTCTCTGAGGAGAGCTCAGTTTCTGAGTCTCCCTGTTGGTGTTTATCTTTCTCTGAGCCTTTTCAGAATGGCTCAGTATTTTCAGTGGGAGAACACTGAGGTTTGTCAGCTCCCCAGAAAATACTATGAGCTGTTACAGAAGGAATTTCCAGAAACTTAACCAATTCCTCTAATTCTGTCAGCTTTGGAGGATGTGTGTGTGTTATTGCCTGCAATTTTCCTGATAGTCAGCTAGCTGCCTCTAAAAAGGCAAGCAGGATGTCTAAAATTCCCCAGACTTTTAAATTTTTATACACTATTCCCAAACCTGACCCATCAACTGTAGCCTTAGCTAATTCTACTTGTGCTAAACATTTGGATAATCCCAATCCTACTTTTTCTGATAAGGATGGGAAGGTTTTTAATATGTATGGGGGAAGCGTTTATTTTGCAGCTTTGATTTTCGGAATTTTGAATTGGTAGGCTCATACGTTAAGATTTGTTCTGATTAATTGTGATAGTATGAGGAATATTTTGATTGCATTTTTTTGTGAGGAAAATATGCTTTAAATATTTTAGTTAAACTGTACAAGTCACTACTCATTGTGTACAGTGTGTATATGATTTAGTTGATACTTCAAGGGCTTCGGCCACTGGTATGTGCTGAGGAGGTTTGCCTGGTTTTGTTCTGTGAACCTCACAGATGATGATAAAGATGAGATCCCTTTGGATAGATATTTGTGGCAGAGGTCATCAAAAAGTGTGATGAGAGAAGTAAGGACGCTGTAAGATTTTTCAGATCTCCTTTTCCAAATTTTCTAAGTGATCCTCTAACCCCTCATCCAGTTTTGGCAGAAAACAAAATAATCTGTCTCAACAAACTCCAGGTAAACAAATGCTAAAGAAGAAATGGCAAGGATGTTCCAAAAAGAATCCAGAAACCTCCCAAAATCAAGCACAGCCCAACAAGGCAAAATGATTATTTAAGGGACCTCGACCTCCCTCCCCTGCACTCTTTTTTTCCTTTAAGGAGGTCTGAATCTACACTTGTCTCTTTAAAAACAGTTTCAGAAAAATTGGTTCTGAAGACTATATTTCAACATTACAAATAGTGGTTGAAGAAAATTCCTCCTTTCCAGGGGGGTAGTCCCTCATCCACTGGATCAGACACTTTTATTTCCACCTGTTCTTCATCGCATATTGTCCTAAGGAAAGAGAGAACCATTTCCTCCTTCCCAGGTGGGAAAAGGGTTTTATTCAAGGATGTTTTTAGTCCCACAAACACCCTCAGATCCGACACTTACCCATTCTAAGTCTCCAAGGAACTGGTCCCCAGGGTTCTGTCTGGAGCGCCTCTCTCTCCTTGACTCCCTTCTCCCTTCCTACAAGAGACCCCAAGTAGAGAATCTTGGTCCCAGTCTACTTCTGCCTCCATCAGGTCCTCCAGGAGCCTTTCAGAAGCCAAAGTGGATAGGATGATGAGGAAGTTCCTCAGAGCTCAGATTCAGATGGGGGTTATCCTGTCTCCATCTCCCGTTGGATCCATGAAGCCTCCCTTCTGTTTTTGACACTGTGATTGCTCCTTTTCCTTTCTGACCAGCAAGCCTTCGGATCTGAGAACCCCAAGAGTGTCCGCTTAGGATCCAAAGACAGTTAGGTTTTGGACTCCGATTGAGTTCGTGACTTGTCTAGCATCAGTTCCCTTGGACCAGGATGCGTCTTAAAGTGGAAGAATCAGCACCTGGTCCAGGGGTCCTGGTTCAACTCCAGGGTTGTTGGACCTGTCTCTGCCCCTCAGCATTGGGCAGCTCGGATCGGATTCCCCCTCTAAGGCAAGAATACAGGCAGGTTCTGGGCATGGTGGCATCTGGAGCTTCCTGATCGTTCTGCTTTTGAGGTGGTGGAGAGGGTCTTCTGTCTTCCAAGAGACAAGACTACTCTTTTTTTTCTTTGGATCCTACAGCCCTGCCACCATCAGATCCAAGCATGATCCTGTCAGACCTATCACACAGGGATAAGCCAGCCCTATCAAGCATTCATATAGTCCCTCTCGAGGACTTTCCTTCAGACACCTCTCTAGAGTATCCCACTGAGGAGGTTACCCGTAAGTGAATGAACAAGATGATGGACGTAGACTCCCCTCAGGAGTCACTCACTGAAGATACTAACTTCAGTGAAGGTTTTTCAAGGCCTCCACCAGATGATGTCTCCTTTGTAGACATCTTAGAAATCCCCAGGCAGAAAGGTAGATGGTCCTCTGATTCCCCTTCCCAGGAGGAGTCAGTGTTCCTGGCAGCCATTGGGTCTGTCCTGTTTGTCGTGGGTGACTCCCCTGCTGATAATCTTAAAGATCTAATCTCTTACCGGGTGTGGAAGGAACTGGATACTGTAGAACCCATCCCCCATTATCCTGATAAGCTCCTTGCCCCTCCTAAGGATATGCCCCCCCTGGGTCAAGGATGGTACCCATTGATGCCATGATTGTGGCAGCAGGCAGGAAGAAAGAGCTGGCAGAGCAGAGCTCCCCTCTGTCCATCGCCTAACAGCAAGTCAAGGGCATTAGACAGATTCAGGAAGCGTATTTATGCCTCAGTGACCTGTGCCTTACACTCACTGAACTATTTGGTACATTTCACCAAGCTGCAGTAGGATTTGACGAAAGAGCTTTCCAAATCCCTCTCCGAGTCCATGTCTGTGGAGGACCACACAAAGCTTTCTTCACAGCTGGCCACTCTTCTATCCATCTTTAATGCTTCCAAGAGGTTAATTTCCCATGCTGCTGAGGATACTTCACGGATGGCGGGTTTAGGCATAGCAGTTAGAAGACATGCCTAGATACGCTTGTGCAACTTTGCAGAGTCCATTCAAGTGTTCATTAATCAGTGCTCCTTTTGATGGGTCATTCTTTTAAGAAATGCTTTCCTGGAGTGAGCAGGATGGAAAGACCTTGTCTGCCATAGGGATCCATTTTTCTACCTCTCAGAGATCCTTTTCCAGGAATCGGCAAGGAGGAAGGAAAATCTGGTTGCATAAGTCCCAGGGTCCTTTCCAAGACTCATGAGGAGATACCTCCTCCATGGGGAGAGGGGGAGTTCAAATGGAATATGCCATCTGTGTGGCAGAGGAGGCCCACAAAATCAGGGTTTCCAAGATTCCTTCTCGGATAAAAACGTTTAGCATTCCTGAAAGGTTGCCTGACTGCTCATCTCTAGAGGTAGTCAGGGGACACTTGTCTCTGCATCTATATGAATGGGCATCAATAAGAAAATATACTTGGGTGCTAAAAATCAAATCCAGAGGTTATTTCATGCCATTTTCACAAATTTCCCCAAAGCAAAATAAAAAATCTCCCAGACATTCCACTCAGTCAGAGGGAGGCAGCAGCTTTAGAAATTCAAAAGCTGCTAGACAAAAGTGTCATCCAGGAGGTCCCACCAGACCAGAAAGGATTTGGAACCTACTCAAGGTTTTTTTTAGCGCCAAAGAAAACAGAGGACCTGAGACCTGTTCTGGACATCACCAAACTGAATCAGTTTGTAAAGAAGTTAAAGTTCCAAATAGTCATGGTTCAGTCCATTCTGCCATTTCTGAACAAGGTCGATTGGAGGTGCTCCTTCAGTTTTCAAGATGCATTCTGTCACATCAAGATGAACAGATGATCCCAAAGATTTATGCATTTTCAGCTTGGGGGCCAGTCATTATCAGTTCAGAATCCTGTCCTTTGGTCTAACCACAGCCCCCAGGGTGTTTGCCAAATGTATGTCAGTGGTAGCAGCTCACCTGAAATTGCTAAGATTCCAAGCGTTTTCCTACCATGACAACTGGCTCCTCACTGCCCCAACTAGGCATCTCCTCAAAAATTTCAGGGACTACCTGCTTCAGTTATGTCAATCCGTAGGCATCACAGTCAACCATTGCAAGTCGCATCTTCTTCTTCTTCAGAACCTGGAGTTCATAGGTGCTCATTTGGATACAGTAGATCAGATAACCTTCCTTCCACCAAGCAGAGTACGGACCATCAGGTGTTAAGTGGAACAAGTTATCTCACACTCTTCTCCCCCAGCCAGACTGATTGTTCAAACATTAGGGTCGATGGCAGCAGCCATAACCTTGGTTCCCATGGCCTGTTTTTATATGTGGATTCTTCAATGGACTCCAGCTCTTCAGTGGTTACTTTTTCATCATCCCTTGTCTTCATCACTCAAGCTGAAACCAGTATTGCAAAGACCACCTGCATTGGTGGATTCAGTTGGATGAAGTTTCTCAAGGCCACCCCCTTGTTCTTCCACCCCCAGTAGCCACAGTTACCGCAGACACCTCCCAGCTGAGGTGGGGTGGGGGACATTTCTTGGGAATGGCAGTCCAAGACATATGATCCCCAGAATAGACCAATTTGCACGTCAATGTCCTAAAGATGAGAGTGGACCTCCTAGAGTTTCAGGCCTTCCAGGACCCCCTCCCTCTCAGGACAATTGCGATTCAAACCAAGTCTGTGCTGTGGTTTGGTACATCAAAAACATCTTGTCCCCTTTGTCGAGAGGCAATGAGTGTGTGGCAGTGAAAAATATCATGTCCTCTGTGTTGAGAGGCAATGACTGTGTGGCAGTGAAAAATCTCTTCCAACCACTTTATTCTGGCAATGCACATCCTAAGGAAATCCAACATGCTAGCCAACAAACTCAGTAGGTCCATTTTGATGTCTCACAAGTGGTCTGTCAATCAGTTAGTGGTGAAGAGGATTTTCCGTCACTGGGGTCAACCTTGCTCCGATCTATTTGCCTCTTCCCACAGCAGCAAATGCAGGAGGTTCTTTGCCCTGATCCCTTCCTCTGGAGGAGCCACCGAGAGATGCTATAGTCCATGTTT
This sequence comes from Protopterus annectens, assembly GCF_019279795.1. Taxonomy (NCBI): domain Eukaryota; kingdom Metazoa; phylum Chordata; order Ceratodontiformes; family Protopteridae; genus Protopterus; species Protopterus annectens. Next base: position 1,422,483,781 of record NC_056745.1, read on the forward strand.
GGCCCTCGGGTCTCATCACTTACCACCCAATGCCTCGAATTCCCAAATTACTGGTTGAATAGTATGGTTATCCTCATTGCCCCCTTTTGGCATCATCAGGTGTGGTTCCCTTTCCTTTGGTCTCACCTTGGATATCCGTCCTGGATACTGGACTGCAGTCCAGACATTCTCTCTCATCCCTTGGTGCTGTATCACCCAAAATATTACAAGCTTCAAGTTGACAGCACGGTTTCTCCAATTCCACTGATAGATAGCCCAGGCTTTCTTCCCCGATCAGACAGATATTGCTGTCATCTCAGAAGGCCTCTACCAGGAAAATCTACAAAAGTAAATGAAAGAGATACTCTGTTTGGGCTTTACAGATGAAATTAGACTCCTTCACTACACCCATGTTGGCTGTTCTGAAGTTTTAACATCTGTTTTTCAAGAAGGCTCTAT